>NC_052313.1:18953111-19045611 GCF_016432855.1 Salvelinus namaycush
GATTACACACCTGCAGTAGATGAATAGCGGGCTGTCTAAGTGTTTAGCCTGATGATCTGCTCAGAGTGGTGGAACGGGACACTGGTACCGTTCCCCCTGTACTGCTCATGTCACTCACACTATTGTTAACAGATTACATGTCAAAACCGCAGATTATATGTCAACGAGACCACATTGCCACGGCAACACAGAAACGTCAACCCCGCCCCCCCAGAGACTAAAGGCTCTAGGATCAGCCAATTTTTCAGAGAAAAAAATAGTGTGGGTAGTTATCTTTGTTAGTGGCACTATAGCCCTCGGAAGCTTCACGGTTGTTTATTTTGTTTCTTGTTTTGTTGGCGACATTTTAAAAATAAAATGTACGCTCACCACGCTGCACTTTGGTCCAGTTCTTTTGACGGCCGTGACAGTGGCATTGTGTTGTGTGACAAAACTGCACATTTTAAAGTGGCATTTTATTGTCCTCAGCACAAGGTGTAATGATCATGTTGTTGAATCAGCTTCTTGATATGCCACACCTGTTAGGTGGATGGATTAACTTGGCAAAGGAGAAATGCTACTAACAGGGATGTAAACAAATTTGTGCACAACATTTGAGAGAAATAAGCTTTTAGTGTGTATGGAACATTTCTGGGATTTTTTTTTCTTCAGTTCATAAAACATGGAACCAACACTTTACATGTTGCGTTTATATTTTTGTTCAGTGAACATGTGGAGTAATGACTTGGTGGTGAAGATGGACTACAGGATCTCAGGATAGTTGCTGGGCCCTGGAGAGGGGGAGATATGGAGAGGGAGAGACAGGGAGTAAGAGTGAAAGAGAGAGAAGTACAGAGAGAGAGATAAGGGAAGAGAGTGGAAGAGGCTCAGTTCTAGAGAAAGAGGGCGGAAGAGATTCAAAAGAGAGAAAGAGAGAGCGAGAGAGAGAGAGAGGGTAGAAGAGATTCAAGATTCAAGAGAGGAAGAGTGGCCCATTTCCTACAAGGTCCAACAGGAGTGATTTAGGATTATGATCCTCTCTCCTCTCCTCTCCTTTCCTGTCCGGCGGACATTCCTTCAGGCTAATGTTTACAGTCGGAGTGGAATGCACACTTAGTCCAGAGTGAAAGCTTCACGGTTGTTTTCTTAGTTTGTTGTTTTGTTGGCGATATTTTCTAAAATAAAAGGAATATGTACGCTAAACACGCTGCACTTTGGTTCACTTCTTTTGACGGCCGTGACAGAACTACCCACCACAAACGGACCAAGCGGCTTGGCCGGGAGGAGCAGCCTATCTGGAGGAATGGACATGGGAGGAGATATTGGAGGGCAAGGGACCCTGGGCGCAGGCTGGTGAATTTTGCCAACCTAGGAAGGAGCTAGAAGCAGCAAAGGCAGAACGACGAAAGTACGAGGAGTTGGCACAGCGGAGCAAGCACGAGAGGCAGCCCCAAAAAATGTTTTGGGGGAGGCACACGGGGAGATTGGCAGAGTCAGGTTGGAGACCTGAGCCAACTCCTCGTGCTTACCGTGGGGAGAGTGTGACTAGTCAGGCCCCATGTTATGCGGCTCTGCGCAGTGTGTCTCCAATGCACATTCATAGCCCGGTGCGCTATATTCCAGCTCCTCGCATCGGCCGGGCTAGAGTGGGCATCCAGCCAGGACGGATGGTGCCGGCTCAGCGCATCTGGCCTCCAGTGCGTCTCTTCGGTCCAGGATATCCTGCGCCGGCTCTGTGCACTGTTTCCGGTGCGTGTCCACAGCCCAGTACGTCCTGTGCCAGCACCCCTCAGTTGCCGGGCTAGGGTGAGCATCCAGCCAGGAGGGGTGGTGCAAGCTCTACTCTCCAGACCTCCAGTGCGCCTCCTCGGCCCAGTATATCCTGCGCCGGCTCTACGCACAGTGTCTCCGGTGCGTTCTCACAGCCCAGTGCGTCCTGTGCCAACGCCCCGCAGTTGCCGGGCTAGGGTGAGCATCCAGCCAGGACGGGTTGTGCCAGCTCTGCTCTCCAGACCTCCAGTGATGATCCATGGTCCGAAGCCTGCAGTGATGATCCATGGCATGAAGCCTCCAGTGATGATCCATGGCACGAAGCCTCCAGTGATGATCCATGGCACGAAGCCTCCAGTGATGATCCATGGCACGAAGCCTCCAGTGATGATCCATGGCACGAAGCCTCCAGTGGTGATCCATGGCACGAAGCCTCCAGCGACGGCCTCCAGTGCAGAGCCCGCAACGAGGGTCCCCAGCCCGGGGCCCGCAGCTAGGGTCCCCAGTCCGGTGCCCGCACCGAGGGTCCCCAGTCCGGTGGCCGCGACGAGAGTCCCAAGTCCGGGGCCCGAGACGAGGGTCCCCAGTCCGGGGTCGGCGACGAGGGTCCCCGCACCAGAGGCGCCACCAAAGTGGGGTGAGCCAGAGGTGGAGCGGGGTCTAGGTCCCGCACCAGAGCCGCCACCGCGGATAGATGCCCACCCAGACCCTCCCCTATAGGTTCAGTTTTGCGGCCGGAGTCCGCACCTTTGGGGAGGGGTACTGTCACGCCCTGACCTTAGAGAGCCTTTTTATGTCTCTATTTTGGTTTGGTCAGGGTGTGATTTGGGGTAGGAATTCTATGCTTTGTTTTCTATGTTTCTTTATTTCTATGTTTTGGCTGGGTATGGTTCTCAATCAGGGACAGCTGTCTATCGTTGTCTCTGATTGGGAATCATACTTAGTTAGCCCTTTTCCCCTCCTTTCAGTGTGGGTAGTTATCTTTGTTAGTGGCACTATAGCCCTCGGGAAGCTTCACGGTTGTTTATTTTGTTTCTTGTTTTGTTGGCGACATTTTAAAAATAAAATGTACGCTCACCACGCTGCACTTTGGTCCAGTTCTTTCGACGGCCGTGACAGTGGCATTGTGTTGTGTGACAAAACTGCACATTTTAAAGTGGCATTTTATTGTCCTCAGCACAAGGTGTAATGATCATGTTGTTGAATCAGCTTCTTGATATGCCACACCTGTTAGGTGGATGGATTAACTTGGCAAAGGAGAAATGCTACTAACAGGGATGTAAACAAATTTGTGCACAACATTTGAGAGAAATAAGCTTTTAGTGTGTATGGAACATTTCTGGGATTTTTTTTTCTTCAGTTCATAAAACATGGAACCAACACTTTACATGTTGCGTTTATATTTTTGTTCAGTGAACATGTGGAGTAATGACTTGGTGGTGAAGATGGACTACAGGATCTCAGGATAGTTGCTGGGCCCTGGAGAGGGGGAGATATGGAGAGGGAGAGACAGGGAGTAAGAGTGAAAGAGAGAGAAGTACAGAGAGAGAGATAAGGGAAGAGAGTGGAAGAGGCTCAGTTCTAGAGAAAGAGGGCGGAAGAGATTCAAAAGAGAGAAAGAGAGAGCGAGAGAGAGAGAGAGGGTAGAAGAGATTCAAGATTCAAGAGAGGAAGAGTGGCCCATTTCCTACAAGGTCCAACAGGAGTGATTTAGGATTATGATCCTCTCTCCTCTCCTCTCCTTTCCTGTCCGGCGGACATTCCTTCAGGCTAATGTTTACAGTCGGAGTGGAATGCACACTTAGTCCAGAGTGAAAGCTTCACGGTTGTTTTCTTAGTTTGTTGTTTTGTTGGCGATATTTTCTAAAATAAAAGGAATATGTACGCTAAACACGCTGCACTTTGGTTCACTTCTTTTGACGGCCGTGACAGAACTACCCACCACAAACGGACCAAGCGGCTTGGCCGGGAGGAGCAGCGCTATCTGGAGGAATGGACATGGGAGGAGATATTGGAGGGCAAGGGACCCTGGGCGCAGGCTGGTGAATTTTGCCAACCTAGGAAGGAGCTAGAAGCAGCAAAGGCAGAACGACGAAAGTACGAGGAGTTGGCACAGCGGAGCAAGCACGAGAGGCAGCCCCAAAAAATGTTTTGGGGGAGGCACACGGGGAGATTGGCAGAGTCAGGTTGGAGACCTGAGCCAACTCCTCGTGCTTACCGTGGGGAGAGTGTGACTAGTCAGGCCCCATGTTATGCGGCTCTGCGCAGTGTGTCTCCAATGCACATTCATAGCCCGGTGCGCTATATTCCAGCTCCTCGCATCGGCCGGGCTAGAGTGGGCATCCAGCCAGGACGGATGGTGCCGGCTCAGCGCATCTGGCCTCCAGTGCGTCTCTTCGGTCCAGGATATCCTGCGCCGGCTCTGTGCACTGTCTCCGGTGCGTGTCCACAGCCCAGTACGTCCTGTGCCAGCACCCCTCAGTTGCCGGGCTAGGGTGAGCATCCAGCCAGGAGGGGTGGTGCCAGCTCTACTCTCCAGACCTCCAGTGCGCCTCCTCGGCCCAGTATATCCTGCGCCGGCTCTACGCACAGTGTCTCCGGTGCGTTCTCACAGCCCAGTGCGTCCTGTGCCAACGCCCCGCAGTTGCCGGGCTAGGGTGAGCATCCAGCCAGGACGGGTTGTGCCAGCTCTGCTCTCCAGACCTCCAGTGATGATCCATGGTCCGAAGCCTGCAGTGATGATCCATGGCATGAAGCCTCCAGTGATGATCCATGGCACGAAGCCTCCAGTGATGATCCATGGCACGAAGCCTCCAGTGATGATCCATGGCACGAAGCCTCCAGTGGTGATCCATGGCACGAAGCCTCCAGTGGTGATCCATGGCACGAAGCCTCCAGCGACGGCCTCCAGTGCAGAGCCCGCAACGAGGGTTCCCAGCCCGGGGCCCGCAGCTAGGGTCCCCAGTCCGGTGCCCGCACCGAGGGTCCCCAGTCCGGGGGCCGCGACGAGAGTCCCAAGTCCGGGGCCCGCGACGAGGGTCCCCAGTCCGGGGTCGGCGACGAGGGTCCCCGCACCAGAGGCGCCACCAAAGTGGGGTGAGCCAGAGGTGGAGCGGGGTCTAGGTTCCGCACCAGAGCCGCCACCGCGGATAGATGCCCACCCAGACCCTCCCCTATAGGTTCAGTTTTGCGGCCGGAGTCCGCACCTTTGGGGAGGGGTACTGTCACGCCCTGACCTTAGAGAGCCTTTTTATGTCTCTATTTTGGTTTGGTCAGGGTGTGATTTGGGGTAGGAATTCTATGCTTTGTTTTCTATGTTTCTTTATTTCTATGTTTTGGCCGGGTATGGTTCTCAATCAGGGACAGCTGTCTATCGTTGTCTCTGATTGGGAATCATACTTAGTTAGCCCTTTTCCCCTCCTTTCAGTGTGGGTAGTTATCTTTGTTAGTGGCACTATAGCCCTCGGGAAGCTTCACGGTTGTTTATTTTGTTTCTTGTTTTGTTGGCGACATTTTAAAAATAAAATGTACGCTCACCACGCTGCACTTTGGTCCAGTTCTTTCGACGGCCGTGACAGTGGCATTGTGTTGTGTGACAAAACTGCACATTTTAAAGTGGCATTTTATTGTCCTCAGCACAAGGTGTAATGATCATGTTGTTGAATCAGCTTCTTGATATGCCACACCTGTTAGGTGGATGGATTAACTTGGCAAAGGAGAAATGCTACTAACAGGGATGTAAACAAATTTGTGCACAACATTTGAGAGAAATAAGCTTTTAGTGTGTATGGAACATTTCTGGGATTTTTTTTTCTTCAGTTCATAAAACATGGAACCAACACTTTACATGTTGCGTTTATATTTTTGTTCAGTGAACATGTGGAGTAATGACTTGGTGGTGAAGATGGACTACAGGATCTCAGGATAGTTGCTGGGCCCTGGAGAGGGGGAGATATGGAGAGGGAGAGACAGGGAGTAAGAGTGAAAGAGAGAGAAGTACAGAGAGAGAGATAAGGGAAGAGAGTGGAAGAGGCTCAGTTCTAGAGAAAGAGGGCGGAAGAGATTCAAAAGAGAGAAAGAGAGAGCGAGAGAGAGAGAGAGGGTAGAAGAGATTCAAGATTCAAGAGAGGAAGAGTGGCCCATTTCCTACAAGGTCCAACAGGAGTGATTTAGGATTATGATCCTCTCTCCTCTCCTCTCCTTTCCTGTCCGGCGGACATTCCTTCAGGCTAATGTTTACAGTCGGAGTGGAATGCACACTTAGTCCAGAGTGAAAAATGTGAGCTAACGACTCTTACTGTAGAAATTCCTCCCCAGAAATAAAAAATGGAGGAATGTGTGCATTTCTACAGGGTCAAAATATCTCAAGAGCAGTGAAGAACAGAGTAACATATAGCAACAGCAGCTTGATTGCAACATGTTGGCAGGTACTATTTCTTACAGTGGGGAACTCAAACGATCTCAAGGGGATGGTGATGCGTCCACACACCATTCTCTATGCTCCTCAAGGGCACTGAATGGATTATACATCCTGGCCTTAGGATAACAGAATACAATTACCCAGCCACTTGAGGGTGTTTCATCCTGCAGAACAAATACTTGAACAACGCCATATTGTTTCATCCTGCACGGCCACACTTGAATACGGTCAGCACTTGAACATGGCCCCCTGCACACACACACACACACACACACACACACACACACACACACACACACACACACACACACACACACACACAAACACACTATGTGTATGTGGGAGCTCAACCACCATAGCCTTAGGTCATACAGACACTAATTTCTAAATCTCCCATATATCCCTGTGTACCCTCCCCATCCTTGACTTGTTCCTCTATGTACAGTAGGATTCCTACGGGTGTACACTAGGTTGAGTCATCATAGTAGAACATCAAGTTCACAATAAGTGGTACCGCATGGAGAGGTCATTGGAGAGCACACCTCATTTGAATAAAAATGACAGGCTGTGTGAGCTTTTTCATCAGCCCAAGTGAGAGCTATTGTCCAAGCAAAATTAATAGGAGAGGAGGGGGGAAGCGATTTGCGTACAACTTCCAGGCTTTTCCATGTGAGTGTGTATACTACCAGAAACACATACGCAAATACTTAGAAATATGGAAATGTGTATCTCAAAGTGGGAATGTGTTGCATACACACCAGACACAGAACTACACACACACACCACCAGACACAGAGAATTACACACATACACCACCAGACACAGAGAACTACACACACACACCACCAGACACAGAGAACTACACACACACACCACCAGACACAGAGAACCACACACACACACACACACACACACACACACACACACACACACACACACACACACACACACACACACACACACACACACACAAAGAACTACACACACACACACACACACACCACACACCACCAGACACAGAGAACTACACACACACACACCACCAGACACAGAGAACTACACACACACCCACACACCACCAGACACAGAGAACTATACACACACCACCAGACACAGAGAACTACACACACGCACACACCACCAGACACAGAGAACCACACACACACACACACACACACCACCACCAGACACAGAGAACTACACACACACACACACACACACACAGCCACACCACCAGACACAGAGAACTACACACACACCCACACACCACCAGACACAGAGAACTATACACACACCACCAGACACAGAGAACTACACACACGCACACACCACCAGACACAGAGAACTACACACACACACCACCAGACACAGAGAACTACACACACACCACCAGACACAGATAACTACACACACACACACCACCAGACACAGAGAACTACACACACACACACACCACCAGACACAGAGAACTACACACACACACCACCAGACACAGAGAACTACACACACACACCACCAGACACAGAGAACTACACACACACACCACCAGACACAGAGAACTACACACACACACCACCAGACACAGATAACTACACACACACACCACCAGACACAGATAACTACACACACACACCACCAGACACAGATAACTACACACACACACACCACCAGACAGAGAGGTTTGTGTGTTACAGCTTGTTTTCTAGCCAGACAGTCTCATCTTTCTGGCTGTCATTAGAGAGGCTGTGTGAGTGTGTTAACAGAATGGTGGGTTGGTGGGGGGGGGGGGCATCATGAAGAAGTCATTAACACCCACCATTGCGATCAGGGCAGACTGAAGACAGCTGCCGATATTAAAGCCGCTTGCTGCCATGATCAATACACACACACAGACACACACACACAGACACACACACAGATACCCTAGTGCATGCAGATTACAGGGGAGATGGCATCATTTGTTTTGCTCACTTTTCTCTTGCTTACTGTTTTCTCTCAAAGAGAATGAGATAGAGAGTGAGTTGAGTGACACTTCCATTACTTGTCTCTAAACACTTGCTTATCCACTGATTGCCTCAATTGGGATCACATTTGTCATCTGATAGAGGGAAGCCATTCCGGACACACCCAAAGACACCGGCGGCTACTTCATAGGACTTCTAAGTAAACGGAAGGGACCCAGCCACGGTGGTTCCTAGCCAGCTGTCGCTTAAGCTCCTGAAAAGCCCTGTTAAGGCACGCACATGGTGGGGAGAGATCTGTTCAGCTGGCGCTAGGTTTACAGTAGCTCAGAATAGGACGATGATATGGGCGACAACAGGTTTATGGATGAGCACAGGTGGTGGCGTGAAAGCCCTCGAGCTGTTGGTGATGCTAGAGGAACTGATATCACGGGGAAAGCTGGTGATCGCTTGGGGGTGTTGTTAATTTGCTTAAGATTGATATTGATTACCGTGAAGGATCGATGTCGTTATGATAAGCAACCTTGATCCTCCAGTCCTTGTCTCCTTTCCTTCATCTGCACTAATCAAGATATGATAGGTATGAGGAACGCCTATTGGCTTTAAACTTGTCCAGGGTTATAGATTGGTGCAGTGGAGACGAAGGAAAGGACATAGGGAGGAGGAAGCCACTTTTGAGATTAAGGTAAACTGCCAAAATAATGAAACACTTGAGTAAACGAGGGATACAAAGTATACTGAAAGCAGATGCTTCCACACAGGTGTGGTTCCTGAGTTAATTAAGCAATTATCATCCCAACATGCTTAGGGTCATGTATAAAATGCTGGGCAGGCCATTATTTTGGCTACCATGGCCGTGTCCCCATAGGATGACAATGCCCCCATCCACAGGGCACGGAATGGTTTGATGAGCATGCACACTATGTAAATCATATGCCATGGCCGTCTCAGTCACCAGATCTCAACCCAATTGAACACTTATGGGAGATTCTGGAGCGGCGCCTGAGACAGTGTTTTTTTCACCATCATCAACAAAACACCAAATTATGGAATTTCTCATTGAAGAATGGTGTCTCATCCCTCCGATAGAGTTCCAGACACTAGTAGAATCTATGCCAAGGTGCATTGAAGCTGTTCTGGCTCGTGGTGGCCAAACACCCTATTAAAACACTTTATGTTGGTGTTTCCTTTATTTTGGCAGTTCCCTGTACGTCCTTGGTCTCTAGACCGTGTGGTCTTCCTCACGCCCTCCTCTTATTCTTTCTGGGTAATTGATAGCGGCCCAGTGAGACCAGATTTATGAGACAGTAATCACCACTAATGGAGGACCCTGCAAGTGATCCATGGCTGATAGTACTGTATGTAACAATGGAGCCAGCTGAGGATGTATGATACAGGGGCTTAGGGTCGGGAGTAGATGTCCAGGAGGCTGCTATTTCCAGGAAGAAGTTGCCCCTAACCACAGATCTAGGATCAGATTACCACCAGCCAACCACTAAAATCCTCACTGTAACCATTAGGGGGATTAAAATACTATATCTGGCCCTGGGTCAGGTGGTGAGGGGGTTAGGATGAAGTTGCCTGAAGACACCAATCTGAGCAGAGCTTTGCATTTTCCATTGCATGCTTCAGGTTAGGATGTGAGGAGGCTGACCTGATTCTAAACCTGTGTCTCTATAAGGAAGTGGTTGTAGAGACAGAGCTGGAGGCTAGGGGGCAGTAGTGAGTTAAAGGGGAGTTATGTAATAAAGGGGATGTGATCAATTTATAGCTATAGACCAGAGAGAAGCAGTGGGACAGTGTCCCTGGCTCTGATGTATGGCACCGCCAGGAGAACTGGGCTCTCTGCTCCAATTAGTTCCCCCGGCCCCCGGCCAGCCCTACGGACTCAGCGGGCCTCGTTAGCTGGGAAGGTGAGACAGATAGTCGCCAGTGGAATGGGGCTCCATAACACTGCTGCTTAGACCAGTCAGCTAGGCTGCCCAGGACACAGTGAGGGGACGGACTGGATCGAAAACAGCTCAGAGGAATGAAGCGGAAGAGAGAGTGGGAGACACCATCACATTGTATTGTCTGTTTTCACAGAGCTTAGCTTTGAAATGTTTCCAAAACTTGCTCAGTAAAAGACTGAAAGGATATACAAGGCAGGGAAAGAGAGAGAGAGAGAAAAAAAAGAGAGCGAGAGAGAGAGAGAGAGAGAGAGAGAGAGAGAGGGAGGACAGGGTAGGGTTGAAGAGTGGCCTGTCTAAGGCCAGATGCAGATATGGCCTTGTGCAGCCAGTACTTGCCTTGAGGCCATCTGGACAGCTGGACTGTGTGTGTGTGTGTGTGTGTGTGTGTGTGTGTGTGTGTGTGTGTGTGTGTGTGTGTGTGTGTGTGTGTGTGTGCTAGCATTAGTGTGTATGTGCGCCTGTGTGTCTATGTCTGTGTGCCTTACTGTGTGTGCTCGCGTGCATACGTGTGTGCGGCATGTGCGTGCATCTCTGTGTATCAGCGTGTGTGTAATTAGGGACTCAGCAGCACCAGGTTGTTCTAGGGGGGGTTGTACATAGTCCCAGAGGCAGCAGGCCAGACAGGACCTGTGCTCCATCACAGAAAGCCTGATGACAAATGACAGGTGAGCACAGGGTTCGTCGACAGAAGTGAAACACCCACACAGAAGTTGTGACAATCAGGGAACCAGCACCAGCACCCAAAATCAAATCTTCACCTCTTCCCAACCCGAAACTCGACTCCTTTTATCCTTCCCCGCCCTCGATGTGGACTTTTTTTGGACCGTTGCCACGGCAACAAAGTACCCGCCGTTTGTCGCCTTGTCTGCATGCATTAAGCGGGATCCGGAGCTTAGTTAATTGCGAGAGTGTTGCTGCAAGCCCACTTTCCTCTTTAATTAAATCAAGTGATTATGATATCATGGCGGCTCCTCTCCCCTCCGTTTCGACAGGCACGATGCAAAAAAAATAACTGCCTTGTTGCACCTGATTACCGAGCATTGATTTATTCGCCGCCACATAACGCCGATAATACGCTGTTCGCCTCATTAAAAGTAATGAGCTCAAATCTATTCCCAAAATGCTTAACTTGCAGCTTAACAGTATCTCAATGAATTAGCCAGACAATTAAAAACTGCTTTCCAATGTGGCCTTGCTTGGATATTAAGGGGACAATTATGTGTTTTCTGAAGAGGCTCTCCCTGGTGAGTCAAGAGGGTTTGGGAGCACCGCTGAGCTGCGGAGCATCCCTTCATTAAGTATCCTGCAGCACCTCGCTATAAGGGAGTATCCTGCAGCACCTCGCTATAAGGGAGTATCCTGCAGCACCTCGCTATAAGGGGGTATCCTGCAGCACCTCGCTATAAGGGGGTATCCTGCAGCACCTCGCTATAAGGGAGTATCCTGCAGCACCTCGCTATACGGGAGTATCCTACAGAACCTCGTTATATGGGAGTATCCTGCAGAACCTCGTTATACGAGAGTATCCTGCAGAACCTCGTTATACGAGAGTATCCTGCAGAACCTCGTTATACGAGAGTATCCTGCAGAACCTCGTTATACGAGAGTATCCTGCAGAACCTCGTTATACGGGAGTATCCTGCAGAACCTCGTTATACGAGAGTATCCTGCAGAACCTCGTTATACGAGAGTATCCTGCAGAACCTCGTTATACGAGAGTATCCTGCAGAACCTCGTTATACGGGAGTATCCTGCAGAACCTCGTTATACGGGAGTATCCTGCAGAACCTCGTTATACGAGAGTATCCTGCAGAACCTCGTTATACGGGAGTATCCTGCAGAACCTCGTTATACGAGAGTATCCTGCAGAACCTCGTTATACGAGAGTATCCTGCAGAACCTCGTTATACGAGAGTATCCTGCAGAACCTCGTTATACGGGAGTATCCTGCAGAACCTCGTTATACGAGAGTATCCTGCAGAACCTCGTTATACGGGAGTATCCTGCAGAACCTCGTTATACGAGAGTATCCTGCAGAACCTCGTTATATGGGAGTATCCTGCAGAACCTCGTTATACGAGAGTATCCTGCAGAACCTCGTTATACGGGAGTATCCTGCAGAACCTCGTTATACGAGAGTATCCTGCAGAACCTCGTTATACGGGAGTATCCTGCAGAACCTCGTTATACGGGAGTATCCTGCAGAACCTCGTTATACGGGAGTATCCTGCAGCACCTCGTTATACGAGAGTATCCTGCAGAACCTCGTTATACGAGAGTATCCTGCAGAACCTCGTTATACGAGAGTATCCTGCAGAACCTCGTTATACGAGAGTATCCTGCAGAACCTCGTTATACGGGAGTATCCTGCAGAACCTCGTTATACGGGAGTATCCTGCAGAACCTCGTTATACGAGAGTATCCTGCAGAACCTCGTTATACGGGAGTATCCTGCAGAACCTCGTTATACGGGAGTATCCTGCAGAACCTCGTTATACGAGAGTATCCTGCAGAACCTCGTTATACGAGAGTATCCTGCAGAACCTCGTTATACGAGAGTATCCTGCAGAACCTCGTTATACGAGAGTATCCTGCAGAACCTCGTTATACGAGAGTATCCTGCAGAACCTCGTTATACGAGAGTATCCTGCAGAACCTCGTTATACGGGAGTATCCTGCAGAACCTCGTTATACGAGAGTATCCTGCAGAACCTCGTTATACGGGAGTATCCTGCAGAACCTCGTTATACGAGAGTATCCTGCAGAACCTCGTTATACGAGAGTATCCTGCAGAACCTCGTTATACGAGAGTATCCTGCAGAACCTCGTTATACGAGAGTATCCTGCAGAACCTCGTTATACGAGAGTATCCTGCAGAACCTCGTTATACGAGAGTATCCTGCAGAACCTCGTTATACGAGAGTATCCTGCAGAACCTCGTTATACGAGAGTATCCTGCAGAACCTCGTTATATGGGAGTATCCTGCAGAACCTCGTTATACGAGAGTATCCTGCAGAACCTCGTTATATGGGAGTATCCTGCAGAACCTCGTTATACGGGAGTATCCTGCAGAACCTCGTTATATGGGAGTATCCTGCAGCACCTCGCTATACGGGAGTATCCTGCAGCACCTCGCTATACGGGAGTATCCTGCAGAACCTCGTTATATGGGAGTATCCTGCAGAACCTCGTTATATGGGAGTATCCTGCAGCAGCTCTCCACATAATCACACAGAGCAAAGCTACCTCTAGCTTCACGACTACTTTTTTAATCAGACTCCCAGATTCTACATTTGTAATTTGTGTAATTAGATGAAGAAGTAGTATTAAGTTTGGTAGGTTTATTAAAATTACAGAAAAACTGTGTTCTATTAGTCTATGCTGGCAGGACTGTTCTAACGAGACAAAAAGTCCACAAACAATTAACTTCAGACGGACACTCAAAATGTAACATACTACATATCATGGATACATACTGTCATACGGCCTGTGGGTAACCACATTAGCTCCATTGCAGCAGTGGTAATAATGAAAAATCACCAAGTATTTTTTCTATAGTCCAAAGACATGGGCCATGTGTTGATGGGTGGATATGTTCTGTTAGTTCTGCCTGTTCTGGAGAGGCGAGCCCACTCAGCTGAATATGTCAGTGTTTATGGAGATACATATGGGGTGTGTATATTCCTGTGACGGGGATGTCACTGCTGTACATTGTTTATGTAACTGATGACAGCCCTACTGGGATGGAGAACACCCTCCACCTGCTTCGAGTGTGGCTCCCGTCACCAGGCAACGGCAATTACCGCCGTGGTGCAGAGCGTGGACGTTTACACTCGCCATGTTTCCCGCGCCTGCGGTGTGTGAACACACAAGCTGACATACACACACACACAAAACATGAAGGCTATTAACTTATATACAGTACATGCATAAACCCCCATATTGTCTAGATACAGTATACCATGGGCACTGTGTCATGTTTATGATTTGTTGATGACAGTGAAACACAAACATCAGACAGCGCAGGTAGAATCCAGCTCAGCAGTCTTAGGCACTGCTTATATATGAGTCTGTCAGTTGCAGCACAGTACACAGAGATCTGCCCAGACAAGACACAATGTGACATGGGCCTTCTGAAGCGCAGACGGTATCACGGATCCACAGCCACGGTAACGTCTTATTTATAACACAGTGGCACAATCAGACGCAGTTAGCTAAAGTAGGTGCTAATGCTGCAGCCTGCTCAACTGCGTGAGTTAATTTACTCTATTTGAGCTACACTGGCTGCGTTTAGACTGGCAGCACAATTCTGATCTTTTTTTCATTCATTGGCCTTTTGACCAATCAGATCAGCTCGGGAAGAAAATCAGATCTGAAAAGATCTGATGTGATTGGCCAAAATACCAATTAAAGGAAAAAATAATGTAATCATCCCATTAAAACCGGCTTCTTGTCTATATTGGGTCTGGTCTACGGGCTCAGGGCTGCTGAGTCGATTCAATCCAACCCCCCCCCCCCATCCCCCCACGTGGTCCTGAAGGTCCTTGCCCTCCTCCGCTCTCATTGAGGATGAGTTATATTAGCTCGTTAGCCCTAACGAGGCTGTTGCCATAGTGTTCCTGGGCTTTAATGAAAGGAAACGTAATCGCGTGCTAAACTGTAATATGAAAGGATACTCTGGCTTTACAGTGAGGCTAGTCGTCACTAAGGGCTGAGGTTGGTGTTGTCAAACAAAGAGGGGCAAAGGGGCAGATGGGTTGATATTTGAACAAACGGCAGTCCAAAGCAATTAGAAAGAAGCTATTAGAATGCTAATACTAATGCTGGAGGCTAGCAAGACCTGTATATCCCTAGACGTAGAGGCGCAATTTGACTTGGGCAATTACTATCTCTTTGTATGGTGTAAGGATTCTGAGAAACCCTCCCCGTGCCCCATTTTGGCTCCTGCATGTCCCCCCTCCCATCGCAGCTTTCTCTATTCCTATGGCCAAGGAACCAACACTTTGCTACACGCGTTCTCCCTCACTTGAGCCTCTGGTGGAACTTTTAATGTGATATTTCATCTTCCATTGCCATTGATTTCACTCCCATCACTTACTATGGTGTTCAATGGCGGTGGAATCATGTAGCTCTCCACAAAGTGGTTCGATAAAAGCTTATTCCTCTGGATGGGTGATTAACAGGGGATGGCCATCCCAGCCGAGAGGTGTTTTATACTGGGCAGGAGAAGGGGACAGGGAGTCCTGAGACTTGGAGAACTAGTCCCATCTCTTCCTGGCCCTCTGCCACAGCCGGTAAATCACGGTTTTGTTAAATAACATATCCCAGAGTGCGGCTTCATTACCAACTTGTTATTCTCAGCAGCAAAAGGTCTGTTAGCTCCAGTGTGGGACTCTCATCTATTTAAACTGTGTGAATGTAAGATGGGCATTAGCATTAGGCATGGTCACCTGCAGGTTTTATATTGTTCCAGGAACATCCCCAATAACGTTTCAGGAACGTTTGGTCATAGTCCCCTGGATTACTTGGGACTGAACCATACTTGGGATTTTAACTTGGTTGCTAGGTAGCTGAAGTTCCTGCTGCGCCACCAGGTCTGTGGACAGAATGGAGATTGGCTATACATATATTGCCAACTTGAAGTTGTTATTTTTAGCTGTATTCTGATTTCAATTAGTGTATAAAAAAACATGTATTATTTTGTAATGTGACAAGACTCAGCCTTAACTGGGATTTGAACTTAAAACCTCTTGCTCGCTAGCAACTTGAAATGTCCTGCTACATGTCCTGCTACACCACCAGGTCTGTGAGTATAAAAGAGATATGGCTACAGACTTTTAATGGCAAGAATACATTCCTGCACTGCGCTAAAAGCTACCCAGGGGTATAAAAAAGGTACACTTCACAGGTACATATATGAACTCACATTGGTATTTTTTGGTACCTTGTAGGTATAATGGGACATTGTTCCACCCAATATTTTGAATATAAGGTACGATCATCACTGGGCTTTAATAGTTGGGGGCAATGTACTAGTGGGGCTCATTAGCATATTTGGGGAGGTGATCAATTATATGTGTATTTGTGCCAACAATCAGTGGAAGTATTGTAGCAGTTTAAGTGTTTAAAGGTTATGCTGATCACCTCCTTTGACTCTAATGAGCTGCACGTAAAGAGCTTATTGTTAATTTTCCAGTAATTTAATGGCAACTTGTTGCTAGAAGTTGCTGTGAATTGGACTTTTCTTGACTGGAAACCATTTGACAGTAAGTTATTGTAAAATTCACAATAACTTACAGGAAACTGGCTGCCAGCAGCAATACATGCAGGAAACCTATTGTGCCTTCCCTGACTCTTCTGTTGACAACATGCAACATAACTTCTAATTGGCAGCATACTGTAGCAGATGCAGCCTATCAGAATATTACAGGCGTGGCTTTCAGCTAGATCATTTTGGTCTCCCATGAGAGTGAATGTCATCCCAGTTAATGTGCTCTGCTGTATTCTGTTCATAAATACTAAGCTTATACACTGTCAGTTCTCCAGCCTTGGTGAAGGCTGACAAGTGTATGTGATGCCACAGAGCCATGAAATATTTAATTTATTGCTAGTCACTATGTTATTGTAATACTCACTTCCCTGCCACACCATCAGGTCAGTGGGTGTGCTAGATCAGCTACAGTAAGTTACTGTGAAATTTACAATAACCGACATTCAGCTAGTTACACTTCTGTGAACCAGCTGTAATTAAGCTACCGCACAATACACAGTAACCTCTTAACAGTACAGCTCTTGCTTGTTACAAGTTCTTACAACGATTGCAGAACTGACAGTGTCAAAAGAAGTATTCAACCTTCATCAACATAACGATAAACCACTTCAACTCGTTCAACATTTCCACTGACAGTTGGCACAAATAAAACATATTTTACACCATGCCCCCAAATATGCTTATGAGCTCAAGCCAGCACATTGCCCCGACCGGCCAGTTTATTAGGTACACCCGTTCACGAAAATGGATCACTCCTACAGACAGTGAGTCACGTGGCCGTGGCTTGCTATATAAAGCAGGCAGAAAGCATTCAGTTACTGTTCGATTGAAAGTTAGAATGGCCAAAACTACTGACCTAAGTGACTTTGAGCGTGGTATGATTGTCGGTGCCAGGCGCAGAGTGAAATCATGTGGTTTTTCCGTAAGTGGCTTACTCGGAGCATCTCAATTCTTGACCCGGTGTCCCGTTACCCATTACCACAGGCCTCTCAATCACAGTAGCCCTGGACATGGAGCTGTCTGAGGAGAGGAGAGCGGACCGGCCGGGCCCAGGCCAAGCCGGTGGCCACCGTGCTAAAACTAAATTAAAACAGACATGAGCTCACCATGGTTCCATTCTGTCAGCAACCTGTCTCTCAGGAGAACCCGATACGAAGGGCCAGATGCAGTGACATCTCAGAGGGATGCAAATCCTCCCCTCCGCCCCCACTGCTTCTCATAAACTGGGAGGGAGGTGGAAACAATCGAAAAGTGCCACCCTGGATTGGAAGAATCAGGGGTCTGGTTGTGACAAGAAATTTTGTCAAATAGTTGTGACTTTCCATCCTGGTGAGTCAGGCTGTTAGTGCAGTCTGTGGAAACCTGGAAACCTTCTAGTCTAGAATGATACTGTTCACGACTTGAAGTATGGTTGTACAGGGATTTATAAAGGTTTTAAAATGCTCTCAAAATAGAGACTAATACGGTTTTGAAATGGCCACCTAGGATTCGAGAAATTTGTGACAAGCAATTTAGTCAAGTCCATGTGACTTTTCATAGAGGTGAGTCACGCTGTATTATGTAATCACGGTGGAGACAACAGACTCTTAACTCGCTTTTGAGAACCTCAAGTGCTATTCTTACCAGCAACCGTCTGATTATCAAGATCTTAAGATGTTCTCCTTGTAAATCAAGACATCAAACACACTCACTCCCCACGCGCTGCTGAAGAAGTTATTGCTGAACATAAAGGCTTTGTCAACAAAGTACTGTACAAGTCGGCTTATGGCAGCCTGCAGATTCACAGGTGATTGACGCTTTCAAGCAGTAGTTGACCTCTCTTCAGTGAGTCACTGAGTCACAGTGTATTATAATAAAAGATACCAGGCTCAGCACTGGGGCTCTCTTGGTGACATCCTTCAGCGAGGTAAAGCGAGCTGGCTTCCCTGGTGCTGTCCTGGGCGGCTGATGTGGGCACTGTCTGGCACCTGTCAGTCTGCGGGTGGCCAAGTGTGGCAGCCTCCATTAGCCTTGCTGACAGATGCACAGGGGCATCACTCACTCTCTGGGTCACACAGTCGCCCGCACACCAACAACTGCTCCAGAGTCACCTTGAGCTTTGACAGAGCAGTGGCCCGTGCGTAGGTAAACGTGAACTGGTCCAGGACAATAGAGAAAGAGGAAGCTGTCTACTTGAGTCATTTTGGCAAGTGCGACCGATCGTCCTTATCCTTTCATTCATTTGTTTCATTCGCTGCCAGAGATCTGGTTCGAGTCACCAGGGTCACTCCTCACCGCTGCCTCTATCGCTCTATCGTATGAAGGGGTGATCTGGATGGACACGCTGTCAGATCAATACTAAGGTCTTCAATGCTCAAAGTGCACTCCATGAACATCCCATAGATTAAATTGTGACATCTTCTCCCAGATAATTAATGAATTTCATCTGCCCGCCAATCCTCTGACAGAAACATGGAGCCTTGCAACATGTGTAGCTGGTCGTTCGTGACAGCAGCTTTAAGTGTTTGGCTACATGCCAGGGTGCTTAAACACTGTTTAATAAGTCAATTGTGTTGGTGAAGCAAGGGATGATTAATGCAAGGGATGACAAAGACTTTTACGCAGGATTTGAAGGGAAGATTAATATTGTCTCTTCGGGTGGCCACAATTTGATATTAGCCCACAACGAGTGCCTTTTTGACAGCGCACAATTGCATTGCATATTTCACCAGTGTTTTCCCTAAGTACATGGAGAAGCCATGTACTTATATAAAAAGTAGCCAGCCAGGGGGTCCTATATAAAACGTAGCCAGCCAGGGGGTATAGTCTAGGCCCAGGCCTGTATGATCAGGACTATTTTCTAAGTAAGATAACCTTTTTTTAACATTAAACAACTTCCTTCACAAAATCTTGTGCAGAGATACCTCATGTAAGGATTTCAAAGATCCCCCCAAAAATTCAAGAGATCGGAGGGATAGATGCGGTAAAGAGGTCAATGGAATGCAGATTGTGGGATATAGAAGGATGCTGGATTGGCGCATATTCAACAAATCTGATCTAAGTGGAAATTCGTCAAATCCGTCATGATTGATGTATTGTAACAGGTCCACAATGTGTTTGCTAAAGTCCGATTTGAATATATTTGGCTGTTTTCGCTGCATAACATTTAGAAATTGTCCCTTTTCAGGTTTAGAGGAAGTGACTGCTAAATGCTAACTCCTGTTCATATAAGCTGGAAGAAGAATAGCTCGGATGTAGAAATCGGTAGTGGAGGTCAAAGCCGTTTTGAACTGTAATGCAGTTGATTGATGACGGGGTTGACATCCATACAAACATTATACTCCGATTTTCACCTCAACATAGGGTGAAATACACATATAAACAGTATCCTAAATGTAGGATCATTTTGCTGAGGGGAAATGAGGAGATTCGGGATCTTTCCTCCACCGCATCTTTCCCCCAAGTGTTTCCATGGCATTTCTATTGTTTTGGTAAAGTTCCATTGACCTCTTTACCACATCTATGGACGAAGAAGCTTTCCACAAGAAGTGGAGGCAGTTGCGGGACAAGCTAGTAAAGCAAAAAAAAAAGGGTTGAAGTGGAGATGCAGGTGGGAAAACGGTGCCGCCTTTTAACTTCATACTATATATTGGCTGAGCTCCTATGTCAAGTACCGGGAAACTGACTTTAACGTCTCAGAAGAGGTAAGGTCTTGTCTTTTCACTTAGCCAGTTGCTCGTAATTAGCTGGCTGGCTATAGAGATTAGCCGTGAATCACTACGAGTGGTTTTAAGTGGTGCAGAACTATTTATTGGATGCATATGACACACTCCACTCTGCTCTGCTCCCTGAAGTGCAAGAAGTATGAATGCTCTGACTTTTGCGAAGGCCGCATCGCTGTAAATACTGTAAGGCCACTGCAGGATCCGGATTGACCATAAATCGGCTTTAAGGGTGTGTATCGATGTAACCTTTATTTAACTAGGCAAGTCACTTAAGAACAAATTCTTATTTACAAGGACGGCATTCACCGGCCAAACCCGGACATCGCTGGGCAATTGTATGCCACCCTATGGGACTCCCAATCACAGCCAGTTGTAATGGTAAGGAAACTAATGCCATTTTGTAATTTGGGTGAATTATCCCATAAACAGTTTGGCCTGTCAATCAATCACTGCAGTTTGGGATTGTCAGAGGAGGGGGCGGGATGTTTTAGTCACAGAGGTGGTAGGGATTCAGACCCTTCAATCAATCAATGTGGATGAGACTTTGAAGGAAGGCGTTAGATTAGTAATCTAGTCAGAAAAACGAGCCTAGTCTACTTTTTTATTACATTTATTGTGGCAAAAAACAACATCAAGTTTACTCTTTCAATTTAGTTTATTGTGGCAAAAGCCTAAGAAAAAAAGTTGTGTTCTATCAAGTAAACAAGGATTCTATGTTGAGAAACAATATAGAATTGAAGGAAAATGGTTTTAAAAATGCAAACATTTTCAGGGGGAGGACCCCCAGACCACCGCCAGATTGGGCACCCCCACTTTTATACCAAGTCAGGCGCCCGTGAATAGACTTACCGGTATGATTAAAGAATGAAACAGGTGTAAAGCATGGGCTTTGCTACACAGAAAGCAGCAGTTGACTACTCAATTTGACACTAATCAAATCAATAGGCCTATATCAATATCTTTCAATCTGTTTTTATTTGATATATTTTGAACCAGAATGAGACTCTCTCCACTACCTATTGTTCTTGCAGTGAGGATTCAACATCTTCATCGAATGTTTTCATAATTTATCTGCAGATAAATCACCAAAAAGCACTAGTAGCCTACCAGTATGCACATTAGGGAGACAAACGAACGGCTCTCACCGAGGAGATTCGGTTCTCGACATTCACCTAAAAGATCTGTTCAAACAGAGCCTTTGGTTCACGAACAACCCATCACTAGGCTACATTGATGAATCCCTTTAGCGGTCACTGCCAAGTCTTGACATGGGCTTCGAATTCTAGGAAAATACAAATAAGATCTTTGGTTAACTTGTCCCGATGCGATACCATGGACATATAACAATATGTTGTATGATTTATGGAATAGGCTATAACAGATTGAATTTATTCAGTCAGTTCAAAACCTTTTATAAACTAGTGAACACTTGCTGTTCAGTTGTCAATCAAAGCACAGTAAAATAGCCTATGCGCCCCGACTTCGTGGCTGACTATATGAAAGTTAAAACACAAAATAAAATAAAATGAATGTGCAATAATTAATTGGATTTCAACCCATCGTTACCACTTACATTACATGGGAGAACAAACATAACACAGAGAGGTGTGACAGACAGCAGACTGACAAACCAACAGTGTTCCCTGTCATCGCTCGCTTTGTGACAGACAGGCACCTGTCCTACCCAATAGATCACTACAAGATGGAGAAGGCTATATAGACTTTCCTGACTAGCGATTTGAACATTTTGAATGAAAAGAAGCCTGAAGTGAAGTGTAAAAAGTGAAGTGTAAAAACACTGCATCGCATATACACATGAATTTAAAACCTGCATTGATTACCACTGCCTTCATATAGACATCCCACAAAGTAGAAACTAAGAGTTTTGTCAGTCATACAGTTATGTTCTCTTTACATACTAACACCCTTTTTCCCCAGCATCAAAATGGGGAGGACCTGTGTGTCTCGTAGTGAATCATCCCACACATCTGGCAGGCCTGCTCCTCTGACACGTCGGACAGAGGCCCAGCTGTGTGCGGGGATAGGTGTCTCGGCGCTCCGCCTTCCCCGGCGCTGATCAATGATAACATGTCTGCATGCCTGGCTGCAGTCCCTTTCTCACCACCTGTCTGTTACAATTATGTCCACAATACATCCATCACACACCCACCATCCCATACCTGATTAGTATGTAGAGTATGGGCCGATCAATGCCTTGGGAAGTGGGTAAATGTGACAGGCTTTTTTGCTCAGGATGATTAAATACCTGATGATTAAAGCCATTATACCGGTATGCTCAGACCTCGCTTTTTACTAACCGCTCTCTTAGTGGACGATACAGGAATACAAATCACATCAGTGAGTGAGTCTGCGTATGTTGGGTTTAAGAGGAAACTGGACTGACAGAGAACACAGTTAACTGGAAGTCTTGGGAAAAAAAGCAGTGTATTGAGTTTCTAAACAGGAAACTCTCAGTAGTCTCTGTGGTCATATCACACACATACTGGCACTCGAAAGCCATGAGAGGTTCTGGTATTATTGGTTTTCAGCCACCAGCACTTAGCTACAGTGACCTATGATGCACTACTCTCCCGTACAGATAGACACACTGACAGAGACAGACAGACAAACAGCCAGTGGGCCTCTGTGTACTGTAGTGGGACATTTCCTTCAATGTCTCCTCCTCTATCCATTCAAACGCAGATATATGACTGAGCATAGAGCACGGGTTCCCAAACTTTTTGGGCCCCTGACACCATTTTGATATCAAAATGTTTTTGCGACCCCACCATGTAAAAAAAGATAATGTAATCAACGGCCAATGTTTACTTTTTTAATTGGGGCTATGACAGTGAAAGTCTATTACAAATCAGTCGGACAGTACTTTTGACAGTGTCCACTGTTCTAATGAGTCCTGCTCAGCTTGTGGGCATTGTAGGAGACACATGCATGTTCTTGATAGTCTTATCTGTCAGTGATGGGATTATAATATTTTGTAGCCTAAATTGTTCAATAGCCACATTTGTAGAAAGACAACAGAAACCACTCTGTTTATTACCACCGCATCTAGCCGCTACTGGAGGCTACTGACGTAACCCCGGTTCTACGAACCAAGCGCAATTATTTTCAAAGAAATTCAGAGTTTCTCTCACAACCCCATTTTCAAATCAGGCGACCCCACATGAGGCCGCAACCCCTAGTTTGGGAGACGCTGGCTTAGAGCCACAAACTGTGTGGCTAACATTGATTATTTGTGGATGTTCACTGAAAACATGAATGGTTTTAGCTTTCAGATGTTATAGGTAAAAGCCCATTAGAATGAAGTATGAGCAAGATGCCTGTACAGTGTTTATTGTCAACTGGAAGACCAGGCCTATAATGTAACCGTAGTGTATGAGTGTACAATATGTGCTAACACATGATGCACACAACGTGCTTGGATTGTGACAGGGTAGACAAGATAAGCCCACACAGGCTCTGAATGCCTCCATCCATTTTATTTAGCAGATATTACAAAGGTTATCTGTGCGGATTACAATGCAGTCTCAGTGGTTGTGGCACCATGCTCCCTGAATATCTGATGGCACTGTAAATGTCAAGTATGGATCGTTTGACATCTCTGGAAAAAATGGAGAGCGCTTCTTTGAATGAATATGACTGAGGTTGGCCTGAGTGCTCTGCTAGTTTTGTATTAAGATGTATTGTCCATTTGTGTACTTTTGGGACAACATTACTTATTGGGATTCAGGCATTTGGCTAATTGATAATCAATCACTTTTAGGGCAAATTGCCATGTAAAGCCATTATAATATTGCACTGAAGAAACTGATCAATAATGAGTGTGGTCTTTAAAGAGAGTAAACTTTTAAAAAGGAACGTTTTAGACTGTTAACAGGAAACCAGTCGCTTTTCTACATTGCATCAATTAGAGAGCGCAGGAAAGACACCAACTTGGTCCATTTAATCAAAGTAGGCTGGGTCACACTATTTGTATATTCCGGATAGTCCATTTGCAGATGCTCTAACGTGGGCAAACAAACTATCTGTTGATAAGCAACTGCTTGCTAAGGTTACGGTTAGGGTTAGGTTTAGAATAAGGGTAAGGGTTAAGGCTAGGTTTATCGTAAGGGTTAAGTTTAGGATAAGGCTTAAGGTTAGGGGTAGGGTTAGTAGATAGTTGAAATGCTACTGATAGTCCATCTGTAGATGCTTTACAGACTATCCAAATAAAGTGTTACCACAGGCTGTCCTTTGCACATTCACACACATCCAAGCCAATTTGAACTTGGAATTTATGCAAATGATCCTTCCTGGGGATATTGAAGTCCAAGTGGATAAGGTTACCCTTTCCCCATCCCTTGAATCTGGACAGTGTGCAACATATCATGTAATTCTCACTGAGGTATATCTAAAATGATCCCTTATCCTTTCCACAGCCGTGCCATTTGCACACTCACACGAATCCATTTAACTGAAATCAATCGAGTCCCCTGGTAGGTGGATGGGTTCTTTGCCGGATCCATGACAACAGTGGCGTTTTTGAAGGGAGCGATGACAGAAAATTGCCACAAGTAGAGGCAAAAGTCTCTCTAAACCAACTCAGCAGATTATGCTACCTCTCTCACCATCCTAGCTACTGCACTCTGGTACTTATGCAAGTGATTTATTCTCCTAAATGCTGTGCAATTTATTTACAACAAAATGAGTTACTGTGAAAAAGGTCATTTCCATAATAATGACAGAGGCCGGTCTCAGGAGTAATTGCAGGCTAAGACTAAAGAATAAAATTAAATAGAGTAGATAAGACGACAAGTAACTCGTAACCATACTGAACAAAAATATCAACCCAACATGCAAAAATGTCTACGATTTTACTGAGTTACAGTCCATATAAGGAAATACGTAAATTTAAATGAATTCATTAGGTAATCAATGGATTCCACATGACTGGGAATACAGATATGCATCTGATGGTCACAGATACCATAAAAAAAATGTAGGGGCATGGATCAGAAAAACAGTCAGTATCTGGTGTGACCGTCATTTGCCTTCTCCGTCGCTTAGAGTTGATTAGGCTGTTGATTGTGTCCTGTAGAATGTTGTCCCACTCCTTTTCAATGGCTGTGTGAAGTTGCTGGATATTGGCAAGAACTGGAACATGCTGTCGTACACGTTGATCCAGCGCATCCAAAACACGCTAAATGGGTGACATTTCTGGTGAGTATGCAGGCCATGGAAGAACTGGGACATGTTCAGCTTACAGGAATTGTGTCGAGATCCTTGCGACATGTGGACTGCATTATCATTCTAAAACATTAGAGTGGCATTTTATTGTCCCCAGCACAAGGTGCACCTGTGTAATGGTCATGCTGTTTAATCATCTTCTTGATATGCTATATCTGTCAGGTGGATGGTTAATATTAATAAAAGAGAAATGCTCACTAACAGGGATGCAAACAAATTTGTGCACAAAATGTATTTTCCTTTGAAATGTGTCACTCACAAAAACAAAGTGATTGTTCACCAAAGAGGTACTATAATTGAGTTAGCTGCAGAACTCAGCTCATCCTAAACCTCCACACATATTTCTCCTTCGTGGATGATACATGGCATTGTCTGAACAAATCAATTTAATGCAAAGACACCAGTGCTGTGGCATTTTCACCAATGCTTATAATTGAGTTGCCCAGTGACTCTTCCAAAAGGCTGTTAAGGAACTTAAGCAGTGGCTCACAGTTTCCCAGCTAAGTAGATAACTTTTGTGACCTTCCTGGCATTTGTGACCAGTTATTTCAGAATAAAAAATTCCTACAGTTTGTTGTTAAATGAAGAAAAAAAAGAGGGCCAAGAATTGATAATGGCTCTGGACAACACGTCTTGCTGACAGGACATTTTGCAGGTACAGTGGGCAATTAGGAAGCAGCAAAGCTATTTTTTTAGCTTTTAATGACATTTTGAGAGAGGTAAATAAAGAGCTTTTTCCTAGCCACCCTATCTTTCTCTCATTCTCCCTCTACCTCCCTATATCTATCCCACCTGTCTATCTCCCTCTCCCCCTGTCCTGTCTCCAGTAGTTCATCGTGGTGGAGATGTGCTGAGCTGGGGAAAGACGAAGGTGAAAAGCAGTCATCCAGAAAGCACAATTAAATCAGAGTGGCACAGTGAATGCCCAGGCCCCCCTGGAGAAGCCGATAAAGAGTTGGCCTGCCTACCGAGGATACAGCTTTAGAGTCCTGTCGAAGCACGGAAAACACTCACTTACAGACCGCCCATCTCCTACTCTCCTCTTGCAGAAGTCTGGGTCTCCGCGAATAGAGACAAATCTCTCCAGACTAACTGTGAAATTTTGAGCTCAGACACTAGACCAAAGATAACAAAGACAATAGTGATGTCAGTGACGTACTGCACTGAACAAAAATAAACATAACATGTAAAGTGTTGGTCCCATCTTTCATGAGCTGAAATAAAAGATCCCAGAAATGTTCTATTGGCACAAAAAGCTTATTTTGCCAAAATGTTTGTTTACATCCTTGTTAGTGAGCATTTCTCCTTTGCAAAGATAATTCATCCACCTGAGGCATATCACAAAGCTGATTAAGCGGCATGATCATTACACAGCTGCACCTTGTGCTGGGGACAATAAAAGGCCACTCTAAAATATGAAATTTTGTCACAACACAATGCAACAGATGTCTCAAGTTGAGGGAGCGTGCAATTGGTATGCTGACTGCAGGAATGTCTACAAGATCTGTTGCCAGAGAATTTAATGTTAATTTCTCTACAATAAGCTGCCTCCGTTTTAGAGAATTTGGCAGTACGTCCAATGAGCCGCACAACTGCAGACCACGTGTATGGCATCGTGTGGGCGAGCGGTTTGCTGCTGTCAACGTCGTGAACGGAGTGTCCCATGGTGTCGATGGGGTTATGGTATAAGCTACAGACAACGAACACAATTTAATCGATGGCAATTTGAATGCACAGAAATACTGTGACAAGCTTCCTCCCCACATTATAATTGGAAGAGGAAGTGTAAACTCTAACATAGCAATCAGGAAGCAGGTGCAGAAGGTGAGTTTAATAATAAGAAACATGACAGTAATCAAACCAGGAGTAGCATGCTGAATGCAAACAAACGAATACTGCCTGAAGACTGATGCTACTGAGGGCTAAATAAAGGGAGAGTAATCAGGGTGATGATGAAGTCCAGGTGTGCGTAACGATGGGTAGCAAGTTTGCACAATGATGGTTACCAGGTGTGTGTAATGTGGATTACCAGGACTGGTGGTTAGTAGACCGGCGACGTCGAGTAAGCGTGACAGTGTGTGTAATTGGTTAGCTCCAGTGCGTGTAATTTGCTCAATATTAGGTGTTAAGAAATAAAGTGCACATCATTAGAAATAATATAGTCTCCTCTTTTCTACTGTAGGTATGTAATAAAAAATGTGTTATTCTGTTGTTGTTATCGATATTCATAACATTGATTAAAATAAATATTTGTTCACCTTTTTGTTAAGTTAGAACAACAATCTTCAAGTCTTTCCACAGATTTTCAATGGGATTCAAACCCGGGCTTTGGCTGGGCCACTCAAGGACTTTCACATTCTTGTTCTGAAGCCATTCCAGCATTGCTTTGGCTGTATGCTTGGGGTCATTGTCCTGTTGGAACGTAAATCTTCGCCCCCAGTATCAAGTCTTGCCATTGATTTTCAAGCCGATTTAAGTCAAAACTGTAACTAGGCCACAGAGGAACATTCAATGTTGTCTTGGGAAGCAACTCCGGTGTAGATTTGACTGTGTGTTATAGGTTATTGTCCTGCTGAAAGGTGAATTTGTCTCCCAGTGTCTGTTGGAAAGCAGACTGAACCAGGTTATCCTCTAGGATTTTGTCTGTGCTTAATGCTGTATTCCGTTTCTTTTTATCCTAAAAAAACTCCCTAATCTTTGCCGATGACAAGCACACCCATAACATGATGCAGCCACCACTATTCTTGAAAATATGGAGACAGTCATGGGTAGTATTGGATTTGCCCCAATCGTAACACTTTGTATTCAGAACAAAAAGTTAACTTTAAAGCTTTGCAATTTTTTTTCCAGTATTACTTTAGTGCCTTGTTGCAAAGAGGATGCATGTTTTGCAATATTTGTATTCTGTACAAGCTTCCTTCTTTTCACTCTGTCAATTAGGTTAGTATTGTGGAGTAACTACAATGTTGTTGATCCATCCTCAGTTTTCTCCTATCACAACCATTAAACTATGTAACTAATTTAAAATCACCCTTGGCCTCATGGTGAAATCCCTGAGCAGTTTCCTTCCTCTCCGGCAACTAAGTTAGGAAGGACGCCTGTATCTTTGTAGTGAATGGGTGTATTGATATACCATCCAAAGTGTAATTAATAACTTCACCAGGCTCAAAGGGATATTCAGCATCTGCATTAAAAAATATTACACATCTACCAATCGATGCCCTTCTTTGTGAGGCATTGAAAAACCTCCCTGGTCTTTGTGGTTGAATCTGTGCTTGAAATTAACTACTCGATGGAGGGACCTTACAGATAATTGTATTTGTGGGGTACAGAGATGGGATAGTTATTCAAAAATCATGTTAGCCACTATTATTGAACAAATAATGAGTCCATGCAACTTACTCTGTGATTTGTTAAGCACATTTTTACTCCTGAATTTATTTAAGCTTGCCATAACAAAGGGGTTGAATACTTATTGACTCAAGACATTTCAGCTTTTTATTGTTAATTAATTTCTAAAATGTTCTAGAAACCAAATTTCACTTTGACATTATTGGGTATTGTGGATAGATCAGTAACACAACATCTCAATGTACTCAATTTAAAATGCAGACTGAAACATAAAATAACTAAAATGACTCGGTAGTAGTAGTTTTCGATAAAAAAATAAGGATAAACCAGCAAACAGCGAAACTGGCCTAAACTCTACAGTATTTTTGCGGACCCCCCGGTTTAATATGTAAAGAATACGGAAAAAAATCTGAATTAATGACTATATTGCAAATACTGTACATAATGACTCTAAACTCCTGTCAATAAATATTGGAGAAATATGGATATTTGTGCATCTCCTGATGACATACTGTAGTGTATACCTTGACAGATCATGTACTCAAATTCCAGTGTTACGCTTTGCATGAAACATTATAGACCTAGCAGAACACCTGGCCGGCCAGTGGATAATCAGTCTAAATGATTAGCCAGGTCCTATTTGTTAGACAGCCATGTTATAACAGCAGCAAGGCAGCAGGAGCAGCAGTAGAGACGGTAAGATGATAAACAGCAGTGCTAGGGAAAAGGGGATAATATCTCAATGGTTGGGAGACCACACATGATGACAGGGAGGCGAGAAGGACCAGACAGCGAAGGCCGAACGCGTGTGTTTATGTTCTCCTGACAACAGCAGGCCTCCTTGAGGGAGAGGAGAGGAGACGAGAGAACCTTATCTCCCCAACAAGGCTTAATGGGGTAGTGGAAAACTCCCCCTGCATTCTGGGTAAGGAAGGGAACGTGGACAGAATGTGACTCCAAGGGGGAACAAAATGAGGAGTTGGTGTTGGAGTGTGATGAAGTCGGTGAGGCGAATAACCCAACTTACATCGTGATGTGATCTGAATACTATGCATGCGGAAAATCTTTGAAGCTCAGGCTCTGCTTCATAGTAAATAACACATAGTAACAAGAGAGCTTGAAGAGAATTAGAGAAGGCGACGGAGCCTGACTGAAAAAAGGCTGAAATTCTGGCTGGGAAAATGGCACAGCTTTTATCGGTATGGGGTCCCTGCACACGATTAGATTGGCAGACAGTTCCGGCTGCTGGTGGCATCCAGGGACATCGTGCCAGGCGCTGAGCGGGAATCAATAGAAAACTGACGGGGAATGCCAAAGTAGACACTGCTAATGTCCAAATTAAATTACACTTAAAGATTTACAGTAATTGTAGTGGCCCAAAGGAAGATGGACATTAAAAAGAGGAAGGTGCTGTCATTAGATAGTCACTCTCTGTTAGTAGAAGGGAATGAGATATGGTTAGAGTGTTTGTAGGGGTTTGGACGGAAACACCAAAGTTTCTCTAAATGAGTTTGAAAATAAAAGGAAAGGCAACATCCCTGGGGTCACAATGAGAAGGCACAGCACAATCTGATTGGGTGTGATCTCTGGGGAGGATACACAGGTCCAGAGGGGGGGACCGGGACCGGTGGAGGGGAACGGATGGGAGAGTGTTACAGGAATTCAATTCTTTGGTGATTCAATTGCTACCCACCAGTTGTGGGAGAGCAAAAGAATAACAGAATGTCCAGAATCACAAAGTGGTAAAGTAGGAGCTAGCTGCCTTTAGGTGGCAACTTTGGTACATAGGAGTAGTAATTATTTTGTTACAAGTTAGAGGGATAGACAGAACACCAAAGATAAGAAGAGGCTGTTTCGAGAGGAAAGCAACTACCCTGAGACTCAACACATCATGATAAATGTAACACGTCTGAATCGATATCGAGCAGTGCTAGAGACAACCAGCACATATTTCCTCATCAAATGCTTTGGGGGGAGAGGTTAGCGAGCTCCAGTATATGCTGTTGCACTGAGGTGAGACTCTGATGTGCGGCAGGCTACACAATGAATAGCTGATGGATGGATGCGTGAAGTGAGGGTGCTGACTGATACAGATGAGCGCTATAATGGCTTTGACAGCAGAGGGACGCCTCCCTCTGAGGATGTTTAGGTCTCCTAGAGCCTCTCTAACTCACATAACCTGCCATTCCAATTGGCTGGGGAGAGCCATGGTTGACAATCACTCCAACAGACCAGCCAATGGAGAGGAAAGGTTAAGGGCAAAGAGGTGGGCATTTAAACATATCCCCATGGACACTGGCCATTCCAGACCAAGGTGACTGGTTTGAGATGCCATCCTCTTGTATTGCACTTAAAAGCATGGGGCAATCAGTGCCCACTCTAGATAGACCTTGCCAGACCAGCCTGTGTTACAAGTAGCTGAAACAGCTAATGTAAGCCTGAGTCATTTTTAAGCCTTTCATAACGTGGCTCCGGGGTCAGTTTGGGGTCAGAGATGTATGACACGGATAGGGGAGGATAGGAGATCGTGAGACGGATGCCACAGCATGTTTCCCATGGAAGAATTTCACCTTCATTATATAAAGCAATGTTTGATAGAGTCCCCCTGGAACTGAGGAAAGAAGTGACCTTTCATGAAGAAGTGACCTGTAATATATTCTCAACGGCCCCCTGCCACAGCATGCTTACCGTCACAGTTTTAATGGTTAGACACACAAGGTAAGGGTGTTAGGAGAAACTGTGATACTATTGTGTGGAACAGCTATTATGCACAATACTGCATTAGCATGCAGAAAATATCTCTCTTTTTGCCTAAATTCTGTTATTGTAGACTGTACAAGAATCATTAAAGCCCTACGTTTTTTCTGCAGTCCACACAAAAATGTTTAAGCTCTAGGCTTAATAACTGGAGAGTGATGGTGCATCTTGGCATGACCTGGGGAATCATGGTCAGTCAATAAGCTACAGAAGCAACACAGATTTACACAGAAAAGAGGCTTAAATAGTAACTTGCTATTCTGTTCCCGTAGTGATAAAAAAGTACACCATTTTGGGAGCCAATGAAAGTAGAACTTCTTCACACCTGCAGTTCTTTCTCCCAGAAACAAAACATGACCTCCAGACACAACAAACGGCTGCTATGACTGCGAGACCAACCACAACAAATCTTGCCCTCAGATTGTTTTTCAATGCTTGAAAGAGAACCTGGGTCTAGTGTTTTCAAAAGTGGCAGCCTTGAAGTACAGTACAGTACTGAGGGGTGGAGAGATAACAGAGAGTGGCTCTTCAGTATCCTGAGCGGTGCGGTGCCTCTAGCCTTGAACCAGCTCCAGGTGAGAGAGGATGAGTGTGGAACCCAGTTAGAGCTGAGCAGTGGTCTCAGTTTAATTAACTGGCAGGATGCAGTCTTAAATTACCTCACGGTGAGAGGCTGGCATTTAACAAAGGGGGAAAATAGCTCTCTCCCAAAGAATGGGCCAACTACAGATGGGCAAATGTCATTGGCATGGAGGTTTTTTAAAAGATTCATTATTTAAAAAAAATTCGCAACCACAAATGAACAAGCCCTTGGCTGCATCTGGCAATGCTGTTTGAATGTTTGCGACGAGTGGAACATGGTGTCATCCACTCAAGAGAACCCTATGGGGCCTAGTAAGGGGGCAAAGATAGGGGTTGGAACTCTGATTTAGCCTGGCTCTTAGCCACATTGTTATTAAGCTGCGCTAACGATGTACCACGTGGTCGATCTAGCTGATGCCAGGCTACTTTTGACATTTATCTCACTACGACCTGCACCTCCTGTCTGCATCATGGGGGAGTTAAAGACTTCCACTCCATCATTATCCCAGGTGAAGCTGTAATTATCAAGCACTCCAGTCCCCCACTCACTCCAGACAGAGACTCCTGGAGTGAAGGGTTCCTCTGGAGAGAGATACAACTGTGTGAGATCAACAGATGCTTTGATCTGCAGGATGGGGAATGACACAGGCGGTAGGTAAGATACAGCATAGCGCAAACCCTAAGACCAAAACAGTTTGATGAGTTGGAAAATACGTTTTAAAAGCCTATCGAGTGCCTCCTAGAGTGGAATGCAACTGCTAAGCCAAAAGAGCTGTCTCTCTCTGAGAGGCTCAGCTCAACACTGTGCTTGTCTTCAGAAGTTTCTCTATACACAGACACACATTGGCAGGTTGGTTAAACCCTCTTTGTAGACCGGCTGGATCAGGAGATCTGTAGTTACCACTCGTTTGGACTTGGAGCGCAATCACTGTAAATCTTTGCCTGCCTGTGGAAAGGCAGAGTCAAAAAACCAAACAGCGCTGTTGCCTAATGAGCATTTGGAAGGAGTGAAAAGGATGGGAGCTGAATTAATTTGAACTACATGGCCCTGTTTGAAAGATTATAATGGGCCTCTAACAAGGGATCAATACAGAACTGTCTCAAACGTTCAAATTCAAGAAGAGACAAAGGGAAGTTATGCATCAGTGATTTGTCAGTGGTCGCACAGGAAGCCAGGGAAGATTATAATAACAGACAACACGCCGACCTTTGTCCCAAACCCATTAAAATATAACAAGGGCCCTCATCCCCTTGGCATCGTCCTGGTGATTGTTTCCATGCCGCCACTTGGCTAGTCCCCGTCTGGGCTTGGAGACGCGTCAGCTCTCTGTCTGAACCAGGACAGGGTGCGTGTGTGTATATGTGTGTACATGCATGTGTGTGTGTATGTTTGGGGGGGTTAGAGGTCTGAGGGGACAGACTCCATTAGCAATGGGCCATGTGGGCACTTACAGTACCCCACGGAGTTGAGTGTCACTCAGGGCTCACAATGACCTCCACACCCTGTCACCTCTAAGAGGAGTGACCCAATTCTCAACTTATAGAGGTTGTCAGTAATACTTCACAGGGCTGACAGAGTGGGAAGGCCCAAAACAGAGAGAATGAGGCATCTGTTACATTCCATCTCTTGCAAGGTGTTGAATCTTGCATTCATGACATCATCCTAAACTAATTTCTGGTGGTCAGTGACAGTGGAGTTGTCTTATTTTGGAACAGCAGGGGTGTGACTGGCTGTTGTTTGACTAGAGCAGCATACAGAGAGGGTGTGAGAGACACGTCCGCCCCCCGCCTGTCCACTCTATCTGCCTAGAGAGATAAGAGAGGGTTTCAGCGTCACCCCCACCGAGCATGGAGGGGACCAGAGTCGTCATCACACACTGTCTGTCTGCCTGCTCCTCCATTCATTCTCATGTGTTACTCTACAGTACCTCCATCACTGATGAACAGAGGAGGAGTGTGTGTGTGTGTTTGGGTCTGGCACATACACTTTTGTGAGTATCAATTTAGAGTATCAACACTCACAAAATGTGCCTATTTTTGATTAAATCACTTAGAAATCCCAACATCACAAAATGTCTCAGGATGTTAGAACATTTTTGCACAACCAAGCTCAGTGTCTGCTCCCTGCTATGCCCAGCAGGCTGGCACGAACAGATGCAAACAGAACAAAACAAGAGTTTCTATTGGACAAATTTCAGGTAGGTCCACTTTGTTCTATTTGCATCTGTTTAAAAAACGTTTTGTAACAGAATCTGCGGAATGAATACACCCAAGGTGAAGAGTCAGTCTCTGGAGAGAGACAAGGACTGTGGGTGTTTTTGGTGTGTCAGGGGGTTGTGTATTTGTGTGTGTGTCAGGGGGTAGTATGTGTGTGTGTGTGTGCGTCTGTCAGAGGAGCGGGTACAGAGGATTATAATGCTTACTGTACTCTTCTCCATTACGCCCTGGGCACCTGCCACCGAGCAGCGCCTGCTGCTGCAAACAGCCTGCTGCTGCATGGATACAGCACACACCCGCACCATTCAAACCACCTCATCTGCTAAATACAGTGTGACTCTATAGAGAGATAGGGACGTAGAGAGAAATGTGAAATCACTGTGTAAAATATCCTTTTTATTCCCCACATTTCAACTTAAAATAAGTCCATCAACCTACTGTTCAATTATTTCAACATCAATAGTAAAAGTAAAGTTGCCTTTTGGAAAAATCCTACAAATTCCTATCACTTGTCATAACCAGTATGTGGAACATTTATCTGCATTGAACAGTCCATTTATCTGCATTGAACAGTCCATTTATCTGCATTGAACAGTCCATTTACCACTGAGCTAGTGTCAAACTAGTCTCCTGACAACTCTCTCCTCAGTCTAAAGAGAGAGCACTTTGATTGGAGGGCACTCTGATCAGTCGCCACTTGTCGGCCAACTTCAAGGTCACGTCATTATAGCTCTGTCACTGTTGTCGGGCGGGGAGACAGAGAAGGGACTCTGAGAGGGTCCAGGGGCCATTGGTGAGGTCCCCTCAGTGGCCCTGTAGGTGGCTCAATCAGACATGACACGATGGCCTGACAGCTGGCGCCCAGGTGGGTCTGTTCTGGGTAGTGCTGGTCGGGGCAGGACTGGGCTGGGCTGAACTGGTCTGGGCAGGACTGGGCTGGGCTGGGCTGAACTGGTCTGGGCAGGACTGGGCTGGGCTGAACTGGTCTGGGCAGGGCTGGGCTGAACTGGTCTGATCAGGACTGGGCTGGGCTGGGCTGGGCTGAACTGGTCTGGGCAGGACTGGGCTGGGCTGAACTGGTCTGGGCAGGACTGGGCTGGGCTGAACTGGTCTGGGCAGGGCTGGGCTGGGCTGAACTGGTCTGGGCTGGGCTGAACTGGTCTGGGCAGGACTGGGCTGGGCTGAACTGGTCTGGGCAGGGCTGGGCTGGGCTGGGCTGGGCTGAACTGGTCTGGACAGGGCTGGTCGGGGTAGGGCTGGTCTGGGCAGGACTGGGCTGGGCTGAACTGGTCTGGGCAGGACTGGGCTGGGCTGAACTGGTCTGGGCAGGGCTAGTCGGGGTAGGACTGGTCTGGGTAGGGCTGGTCTGGGTAGGACTGGTCTGGGCAGGGCTGGTCGGGGTAGGACTGGCCTGGGCAGGGCTGGTCGGGGTAAGACTGTTCTGGGCAGGGCTGGTCGGGGTAGGACTGGTCTGGGCAGGGCTGGTCTGTGCAGGGCTGGTTGGGGTAGGGATGGCCGGAGTAGGGCTGGTCGAGGTAGGGCTGGTCAGGGTAGGGCTGGTCGGGGTAGTGCTGGGCTGGTCGGGGTAGGGCTGGGCTGGTCGTGGTAGGTCTGGTCAGGGTAGGGCTGGTCAGGGTAGGGCTGGTCAGGGTAGGGCTGGTCGGGGTAGTGCTGGGCTGGTCGGGGTAGGGCTGGGCTGGTCGTGGTAGGGCTGGTCAGGGTAGGGCTGGTCGGGGTAGTGCTGGGCTGGTCGGGGTAGGGCTGGGCTGGTCGTGGTAGGGCTGGTCGTGGTAGGGCTGGTCAGGGTAGGGCTGGTCGGGGTAGGGCTGGGCTGGGCTGGTCGTGGTAGGTCTGGTCGTGGTAGGTCTGGTCGGGGTAGGGCTGGTCGGGGTAGGGCTGGGGATTGAGGGAGAGTTGGGAGAACAGGCTGACTGTTGATGAGTAATGCATGGATAACATCTACTGTCCTGCGAGGAGGCTGGTGCTGTGTGACTAATCCCACTCACTACCTACTGTAAATGAGACAGACTGCTCACTGCTCACTTATCATCTGTATATGCTGTGAGCAAACATACATAAATACAGATACAAGGGCAAAAAAATATCAGAGTTGTTGGACAGACTAATATATTTGTTATGGTTATCAAAAGTGCTCTCTCACAAGGAAACCATGTGTTTGATATATTTGATACCGATCCACCCATTCCTCTCCAGCCATTACTACAAGCATGTCCACCCCAATGAAGGTTCCACCAACCTCCTGTGACACACAACACTGTGAGGAGATAAAGCAGATGCTCTGTGAGGCAGACAGACACTCCAGAAGTGATCTTCTTTCTTTCTGATTGCCAGATCACGGCCACGCAATGACACCGACTGAAACCATGTCAGTCAAACAGTAGACACAGATTCTATTGTACGAATGATAATATACTCTGCCTTGGGGAAAAGGAGATCTGGCTCCTTGCAGTTTGACCTTGCTTTGGTTTGAAGTCATGTCTACCCAACCAATCATTTATATAATGTGTGACTGTGTGTTTAGAGCTGAATGTTTTGGAGGAGGTATTTGGTTGATGCTTGACTCTTCCATTGAAGTGGTGATGTGTGAAAACATTTTGACAGTTTGAAAGAGGATAGGAAGCTGTCTCAGCAACTGGAATAGAGAAACAGGGAGAGATAGAGAGAGAGACGGGGGAGTGAACAACTGTAATGAGGGGGGAGAGAGGGCAAGAGAAAAGGTTGAAGGAAAAGAATCAATTCGATCATTCAGCTAAATGTCAAAGCAGAAGTGAAAGTGGATAGATGCATTAAAGTTCAGAGGCAGGATTTAACTACACACAACAGGTAATTCAGAACCATGGACAGGGACTGCTGCATAGTTTTGAATGGTTCCTGGCTGCAGGAGGAAGTGGGGCTAGCGCATATATGGGCAAAGAATGGAAAGGAAACCATCTTGGGTATATCTTAACGGTCTAAAGTCTTCTCCTTTCCTTGTCTGTTATGTCAGTCAAAGATGATGTATATACTGACAAGATAGTGGACTGACCGGTCTAACAATGGGAATTAATGTCTGCAAAGGCTGAAGGCAGGCAGGAGGAGACGGGATCACCCGGAAACATTGTAGCCAATGGGAGGGCAGATACGCATGTGAACAACAGGCACAACTCCGATATAAAATGTTTTCAGGCAAAGTTGCCGGGAATGCAACATGCGTCCACTTATACTGAACAAAAATATTGTAACAGGTACGCTGGGAGTCGGGAAGCAAGTTCAGGGAGTGACTTTTAATAACACAAGGCACAAAACAAGAAACACGAGTAGCGTACAGACATGAAACTGTCACACCCTGATCTGTTTCACCAGTCCTTGTGATTGTCTCCACCCCCCTCCAGGTGTCGCCCATCTTCCCCATTATCCCCTGTGTATTTATACCTGTGTTCTCTGTTTGTCCGTTGCCAGTTCGACTTGTTTGTCAAGTCAACCAGCATTTTTGTTCTCAGCTCCTGCTTTCCAAGTCTCTCTTTTTCTCGCCCTCCTGGTTTTGACCCTTGCCTGTCCTGACTCTGAGCCCTGTACTTTTGCCCCACCTCTGGATTGTTGACCTCTGCCTACCCTGACCCTGAGCCTGCCTGCCGTCTGGTACCATTGCCCCACCTCTGGTTTACTGACCCCTGCCTGTCCTGTCTATTGCCTGCCCCTGTTGGAATATTAAACCATTGTCAATTCGACGTGTCTGCATCTGGGTCTTACCTTGATTCCTGATAGAAACAACGAAACAGAAACAATTACGCCTCAGGAAAGAACCAAAGAGAGTGACATATATTGGGAAGGTACGGTCCCGAGGACCAGGAATGGGCCAGTTGCTTCTGCTGAGGTGCGGGAGCCTGACGAGCCGGCCGAGGCGCCGGATCCTGGCGAGTCGGCCGAGGCGCGGGAGCCTGCCGAGCCAACCGAGTCTTGTGAACCTGACGAGCCAGCTGAGGCATGGGAGCCTGACGAGCTAGCTGAGGCATCCTCAGTAGACTCGGCAACGGACACTTGACGGGACAACCGGGTCTTGTAAACCTGACAAACCGACTGAGGCATGGAAGCCCACACAACACCATACACGTGGTCTGTGGTTGCGAGGCTGGTTGGACGCACTGCCAAATTCTCTAAACAATGTTGGAGGTGACTTATGGTAGAGAAATGAACATGACATTCTCTTGCAACAGCACTGGTGAACATTCCTGCAGTCACCATGCCAATTGCACACTCCCTCAAAACTTGAGACATCTATGGCATTGTGTTGTGTGACAAAACTGCACATTTTAGAGTGACCTTTTATTGTCTCCAGCACAAGGTGCAACTGTGTAATGATCATGCTGTTTAATCATATTCTTGATATGCCACACCTGCCAGGTGGATGGCTTATCTTGGCAAAAGACAAATGCTCACTAACAGGGATGTAAACAAATTTCTGCACAACATTTGAGAGAAATAAGCTTTTTGTGCATATAGAACATTTTGTGGGTCTTTTATTTCGGCTCATGAAACATGGAACCAAAACTTTACATCTTGCGTTTATATTTTGTTTAATTTATTAATTTCTCATGACCTGTATGTTCAGTACAAGATGTCCTTTTCAGCTTATTCCCAAACCTGACTTGACAACATGGAAGGATCTATTTGGCCAATACAAGAATATGGAAGAAAACATGCTGGTTTGCAGCACAATGGATTCCCAATTTTATTTTATTTTTTCTGTGCTCTCCTCCCCTGAATCTCTCCCTCCTTTCTCTCTCTTTCTCCCACACACCCTTGTTAGTCCTAGGGTGGTGGGAGGACACTACAGAGTTCTAGAATCTACCCAACACCAATCGTCATGGCTTCTTCTTATCGTTGTTTATTGACGGCTAGTCCTGGTAAGTGGATGGGAGCCCCCTGAACATATTGAATAATTAATATAGATAGAGCTAGCAGGTCTTCCAATTACCTCTCCTTCCCAACAACACTGCATGACTCACTTATGATTTATACGCCACCAGGGTATTTGGTTTGGCGAACTGAATATGATTAAGTCTCCTCGCAACTAATAACGCTTGAATGTGATATCTGATATTCAAACAGACAGCACATGTTCACTGGCCTTGTAGTCTTTTAGACACATGGCGTTGTGTCTATGGGTACACATAGAGATTATTTATCTAGGCTCAATCGTGTCTCAAACAACTCCACAAAGGGACATGGAGGCTGCAGAGGCTAGTGTATCTGGGATCTGGTTACATCCTTGCATAAAGTGCACACGCGCATTCACACACACACACACACACACACACACACACACACACACACACACACACACACACACACACACACACACACACACACACACACACACACACACACACACACACACACACACACACACACACACACCATGAGGTACAGAAAGGTACACACATGTATTTTCCCCAAACTGTCTACATATCTGTCTATTATTCCCAAACCCTCACGGTCACCCAGTCAGAACGGGTGTAGTGATGAGGATAGAGGTGCACTCCTGTCTGTCTGCCTGCCTGCCTGCCTGCCTGCCTGCCTGCCTGCCTGCCTGCCTGTCTGTCTGTCTGTCTGTCTGTCTGTCTGTCTGTCTGTCTGTCTGTCTGTCTGCCAGTCTATCTGTCTGTTTTTCTGACTGTCTGTCTGCCTGCCTGTCTGTCTGCCTGGCTGCCTGTCTGTCTTTCTTTCTGCCTGTCTGTTTGTGGAAACACTGGTAATGAGAACCTTAACATTACGATATGGAATATTACAGTCAGCTCAAGTGCCCATTTGACTCCATGAAAAACAAGAGACCGGCACGTCTTTCCGTGCAATCTAAGCATCTGCTACACAATCGTACATAACATCACTACTTCTGGGATCACGACCAAACAGACAAGCAAATTAGACAGCTGTCTTTTAAATTACTATGAAAAGCACAGTAAAGTTTTACAACAGCAAAACCAACTGGGAGCCTCTGGATGTGAATCTTTCAGGAGGGATGAAATATTAACGAGCGAGAGAGAGAGACAGAGAGAGCGAGAGAGAGAGACATTACATTAACAACACCACAAACGCCCCCCCTAAAATCGCATTGCATGCCACCACAACCTCCACACAATCACATTACACTGTACACAACAACAGTACAATACAATCCACCCTCCAGCACCACATTACTGCTGTACATACAACCCCTCCTCTCCAGCCATACAGACAGCCCTCCTGAACCCCCATACCTCCTGAAACATCTCCACACTGTTGATCATTTTATAAAACACAAATTCAACTAAGACGCTCAGAGACCACCCTTTGAACAATAATGCTGGGTCCATTGACCCCAGGCTCGGAGAGTTAAAAGTTAGTACGTCCTCCAAACTCTCATACCTGCAGTCACTTGTAATGTATGTAAACGGTGGTGGCCCCTTCTCCCGAGGCTGCTTGAGCACCCCTATCACTGGCTCCAGCAGCTCCTCCTGGACCTCCTCCATGCCTCTTTCCAGCAACCTAAAAGAGTGCCAACTCTTGGTGGGTTTTCCCGACAAGAAAAAATCTGCTAACTTGGGCTGTAGGTCCGCAAGCAGAACGCCCGGGGCGATTAAGAATGGCCAATTTATGCCATAGGGAGGAAGCCGCCAAGTTGTTGATGATCAGCAACCTCCCTCTGTATGACACTTGGGAGAGGAGCTACCTCCACTTTGTCAGCTTCGACAACACTGCTTGTGACACTCCTTCCCAGTTCTTCCTAACCTCTGAGCCCAGATACAGCCCAAGCATCTTTAGCTCCTCATAGCCCCACTGCAACCCCCCTGGAAGCTGCGGAGGTGCCCTGTCCCCCACATAACAGAGCCTCACTCATGCCTCAGTTTACATCAGCCGAAGATTCCCCCTCGTACACCCTCAAACTATTCTCCAGGGCCCGTAGGTTCTGCTCATCCCTAACCATCACTGAGACATCATCAGTGTATGCTGGCACTGCTATGCCTGTCCCAAACCCTAGGCCTGGTTCACATACTCCCTATAGCCTCCTGCATAGCAGGCCCAGAAGGGGCTCAATAACAAGAATGTATAGCTTCCCCAAGAGAGGGCCTCCCTGGTGAATGCCCCGCCCTACCCAGACTGGCCTACAGCGCCGTCCACCCATCTTGACCATACATTATGCCGCGGCATACAACATTTTAACACAGGCCACAAAATTCGCCCCACAACCAAAACAAGACAACACATTGAACAGACATTCATGGTCCACCCTTTCAAATGCTTTCTCCTGGTTCAAGGAAACCAGTCCAAAGTTCACATTTGAAAGCCTTGACAGGTCCAGCATGTCCCTGATTATGAACAGATTGTCTGTGATTGAGCATCCTGGTACATAGTACGTTTGGTCCTTGGAAAATACCTTGTCCACACAGAGCCATGCCACAGGCCTCCAGTTCTTTAATGTCACTCAAGTCCACTTTTTTGCACAGGAGAGTCAAAGCCACTTAGCGGCAGCTCCCCCACTCCAACTAACTCACGCAACACGCAAAACAAGTCTTGTCCAATGATTCCCCTGAACTTTTTAGAAAAATCCACAGGCAGGGGCCATCTCAGAGACGGAAGCTGAGAGTTTGTGAAAGGCCAGGGAAATGTCAATTTCATTTCTCTGTGATAGAGTTTGGGAAGGTCTGTGAGCAAAACCTGAGAACACAGGATCAGAGAGTTCTTCACTATACAAATCAGAGAAGAACTCCAAAGCCTGCTCCCCCAATAGAAAATGCATCAGACAAACATAAACAATGGATTTTCTTGGTTTTCCCAACCAAAAGAAGAAAGAGGTGGGAGAGTCCATCTCTCTCAAAATGGAAAATCTAGCTCTTACAAGTACTAATTTTGCTTTGACCTGAAAAAAATATACCATAGTTCCCTGTGTAGTTTGCAGCCCCACCTTATCTTGACCCACCAGCTCATCCTCCACCTCCACCATCCTCCACCTATGCTACACTCAAGCTTCCCTAGTACTTTCCTGGACTCTGAAGAGGAAAAAGCTATATCCTGCTGACAGAAAACCCTAATCTGGGCTTTCCCTATGTCCCACCACTAACTGAGAGACTCAAACTCCCCTTTATGCTGTCCCCACCTCTCCCAAAAGCCTTAGAAGCTTAAAACCTCTCTAGGGTATGTGGGACGGTAGCGTCTCACCTCGTTAACAGCCAGTAAAACTGCAGGGCACCAAATTCAAAACAACATGGGAACAACAAATCCCATAATTAAAATTCCTCAAACATACATGTATTTTACACCATTTTAAAGATACACTTGTTGTAAATCCAGCCACAGTGTCCGATTTCAAATAGGCTTTACGACGAAAGCAAACCAAACGATTATGTTAGGTGAGTGCCTATTCACAGAAAAACACAGCCATTTTTCAGCCAAAGAGAGGAGTCACAAAAAGCAGAAATAGAGATAAAATTAATCACTAACCTTTGATGATCTTCATCAGATGACACTCATAGGACTTCATGTTACACAATACATGTATGTTTTGTTCGGTAAAGTTCATATTTATATCCAAAAATCGCAGTTTACATTAGCCCGTTATGTTCAGTAGTTCCAAAATATCCGGTGATTTTGCAGCGAGCCACATCAAGTTACAGAAATAGTCATCATAAATGTTGATGAAAATACAAGTGTTATACATGGAATTTTAGATCCACTTCTCCTTAATGCAACCGCTGTGTCAGATTTAAAAAAATCTTTACGGAAAAAGCAAACCATGCAATAATCTGAGTACGGCGCTCAGACGACAAATCAACCCAAAGAGATATCCGCCATGTTGGAGTCAACATAAGTCAGAAATAGCATTATAAACATTCACTTAACTTTGATGATCTTCATCAGAATGCACTCCCAGGAATCCCAGTTCTACAATAAATGTTTGTTTTGTTCGATAATGTCCATAATTTATGTCCAAATTCCTCCTTGTTGTTTGCGCGTTCAGTACACAATCTAAACTCACGACGCGCGTGCAAGTCCAGCGGAAAGTACGGACAAAAAGTCCAAAAAGTTCCGTTACAGTCCGTAGAAACATGTCAAACGATGTATAGAATCAATCTTTAGGATGTTTTTAACATAAATCTTCAATAATGTTCCAACCGGAGAATTCCTTTGTCTTCAGAAATGCGATGGAATGCAGCTAACTCTCACATGAACGCGCATGGTCAGCGCATGGTCAGCTCGTGGCACTCTGAGAGAGACCTTACTCAATCTCCTCTCATTCGCCCCCACTTCACAGTAGAAGCATCAAACAAGGTTCTAAAGACTGTTGACATCTAGTGGAAGCCTTAGGAAGTGGAACATGACCCCATTTCCACTGTATCTTGGATAAGTAAAGAGTTGAAAACCTACAAACCTCAGATTTCCCACTTCCTGGTTGGATTTTTTCTCAGGTTTTTGCCTGCCATATGAGTTCTGTTATACTCACAGACATCATTCAAACAGTTTTAGAAACTTCAGAGTGTTTTCTATCCAAATCTACTAATAATATGCATATCCTAGGATCTGGGCCTGAGTAGCAGGCAGTTTACTCTGGGTACGCTTTTCATCCGGACGTGAAAATACTGCCCCCTACCCCAAAGTGGCATCTTGTAAGAGCTTTATATAGAATTTCCAATAGGACGCCTGCCGGGGCCCTGGTGAAACAGAGAACTGAGCCATGGCAATATGATGGTCTGAAACCCAACTGGGAGAATGGAGGCACTCAATATCCTATTGTTCTGATTCTTGAATGTATAGATACAATCCAAACTAGCTGCGCTCACCCTACCCCCAACCACCTTCAGCCATGTATACTGCTTTGAGGTGGGATACTTACTTCTCAATTTTTCCACTAGATGGAACTGATTCAGAACATCACTCAACACTCCTACTGAGCCCAAATGAAACTCCTCACTATTCCTATCTTTAGTAAAGTCAATGGTGCAGTTCCAATCCCCCCCAACACAAGCACCTCATCCAGTGCTAAGTGTGTGAGCTCCTGCCTCAGACACCCAAACAGGAGCCCCCTCTCCCCCCCTGTACTAGGTGCATACATTGTTCCATGGTGAATTTCTGTACTTTGCTGGAAAAATCTATAAAAATGCAAAGTATAAAAAATACACGTTTTCTGACGACACAACGGTGGTAGGTCTGATCACCGAAGATGATGAGAAAGCCTACAGGGAGGTCAGAGACCTGACAGTGTGGTGGTGCCAGGACAACACCCTCTCCCTCATTGTCAGCAAGACAAAGGAGCTGACGTTGAGCTTCAAGTTCCTTGGTGTCCACATCGCTATGGACCTATCATGGTCCAAACACCCCAACACAATCGGGAAGAGGTCACAACAAAGCCTCTTCCCCTTTAGGAGGCTGAAAAGATTTGGCATGGGCCCTCAGATCCTCAAAAAGTTATACAGCTGCACGATTGAAAGCATCCTGACTGGCTGCATTACCGCTTGGTATGGCAACTTCTCGGCATACAACCGCAAGGCGCTACAGAGGGTAATGCGCACGGCCCAGTACATCACTGGGGCCAAGATCCCTGACATCCAGGCCTTAAAAATGTACTCCAGCCACCCAAGTCATAGTCTGTTCTCTCTGCTACCGCACGGCAAGCGGTACCGGAGCGCCAAGTCTGAGACCAAAAGGCTCCTGAACAGCTTCTACCACAAAGCCATACGACTGCTGAACAGTTAATCAAATGGCTACCCGGACATTCTGCTTTTCACCCCCTACCTACATGTACATACTGTAGTACTTCAATCAATCACCTAACCAAACCTACATGTACACCTTTACAGAAACCCACAGGCTGCACACCACCACTTGGCCCAGCTCTACTCTCCTTTCCCTCGGTACCCCCTCCAGTAGCCTGCCCCGCAGCAGAGCTAACCCCAGCCTCTGTCCCCTACATCCCAGCCCCCACTGCCGGCTGGTTGCGCTTGTCTGCACTAGCACTATTTTCCTCTCTCGGGGCCTTGTGTGGGCATGCAAACTTCTTGTGACGTAAGTCCCCAGACTCAAAACTATCTGTGCAAGAAAACCATGCATACCACCCCTCCACATACTTAACCTTGAAGTGTCCATTTAGCTGCTGTTCTGCATAGTTAAGAAATATAAACACTTGCCTATGAAAGGAGACAACTTGTTTACCAGATTCACCTTGGCACACAGCCGAGGGCACACAAAAACCACTTGCAGACTTACCAAAATGAACCAAATCCTTGCGGATCTGGAAAAGAACCGCCATGGAAAATACAATTTGGAAAAACCAAAGAAAGAGAGAGAGAGAGAGAGAGAGATAGAGTTAGAGAGAGAGAGAGAAAGATGGATAGAGAGAGAGATGTGGAGAAAGAGAGAGATGGAAAGTGAGAAAGAGATGGAGAGAGTGAGTGCAATGGGCAGAGAAAGAGAGAGAAAGAGGGAGAGAGAGAGAGGGAGAGAGAGAGAAAGAGAGATGGAGAGAGATGAAAGAGAGAGATATGGAGAGAGATGGGAAGAGAGAGAGAGAGTGATGGAGATAGAGAGAGATGACAGGTAGTATGGTTAGTAAAGTGCAGTGGGGAAGGGAGAGCAATAGGGCCTAGTAAGAATGGAGGTGTGCATTGTTATTTTCTCCCAAACTTATTCCACATTATTTTGATCAGCACTTTTCAACCCAATTAGCAGATGAGAGAATAAAACCTGTAAGGCTGTTTCCACAGCACCTTGAGAGAGGATTACCTTCCTTTCCGTACCACGCAGAAAGTTTCACAACGCCACTGCATTTTAACAGCCACCACTTCCCCGATTTAACAAGTTCAACGTGACCTGAGGGCTAAAGGCACGCTAATAGTCTGCCAATAGCCAGGGGTCCTAGGAGAGGGAGAAGTCTGGATCAATACATTTACAGATCCCATTTATCGACCATCGGTTTGAGCTTGGGCTAAAATATCCTGGAGCTACCATACTAATGGGGGCTATGGGCCAATCGGATCTGGGAGAACCCCTGGGGGAACCAGGCTAGCTTAGCTTGACTGTTCCAATCGCAGTGGAAATCCAAAGAAAGACCAAGAACTGCAGTGGGGTGAGGGGAGGGTATGGGCAAATACAGGCTGGTTCCACACCAGCCAGGTACTACACGAAAGCAATATAACAATATTGCAATATATATAACACCATTTGCCTTTTAACAAGGGAATTTGAAATAGCAGAAAAGAGGTGAGGTGCGGCGTTACATCTAACGGGTCCAGCATTGATGTGGAGAGCTCATCAGGTCTGGCTATCGAGCTGCAGGCCACGTGAAATAAACTTTTTAGCGCCACGCAGGGAGGCAGGGACAATGGCTCCTCCATCATGACCAATAACTGTACTGCTCTATCCAGCAGCATACCAGCCTGCATCCCACTGCTGGCTTGCATCTGAAGCTAAGCAAGGTCAATCATAGTTGGTCCCTGGATGGAAGACCAGATGCTGCTGGAAGTGGTGTCAGAGGGCCAGTAGGGAGCACTCTTTCCTCTGGTCTAAGGAGATCCCAGGGTAGTGAAAGGGATATTGCCCTGCGTAGGGTTTTCTATCTTTCGGATGGGATGTTAAACGAGTGTCCTGACTCTCTGTGGTCATAGAAAATCTCATGGCACTTATTGTAGGGGTGTTAACCCTGGTGCCATGGCTAAATTCCCAACCTGGCCCCATTCCATCATGGCCACCTAATAATCCCCCTTATTCCTAATTGTCATATATCACTCCTCACCTCTCCAGTTTATGTGTGGTGAGTGTTTTGGGACATTGGTGGTGGGTGCTACACATTGGTGGTGGATGAGGTGAGTTTCCCCCTACCATGTAAGTAAAGCACTTTGAGTACCTCAGTTGGTAGAAAAGCACTATATAAATCCAATTCATTAATATTACTCTCACAGTGACAAGCCAAGGCACTCTTCTCAGTTTAAGATGCCATTTTGGAACTGGCGTTACAAATCCCTTTTTGGCTTGTTGTACTGAGGGCTTGGCCTACTGTCATGTTTAGATAGTGTTTCTCTAGCTCTTGGTTGAATGTGTTTTGTTAAGTAAAGTATCTGTCTTTCTGGTTTGTTTTGCTATTGACTGCCATGCTACCCCAACGTCCAATACCCAATATACAATATCAAACGTTCGGTTTGTGAAATGTAATGGTGTGTGTCTCTGGTTATGCAAATCCTTACATAAACACTTTGATTAGTAGAAACCCATTAAATTAGACCTTATTTTCATCAGTAGACTTCAGTACATTAGTGGCCTGGAATGGACTGCATTTTCCAGTAATAGTGTCAAGTGCAACAGCGTTTTTTTCTAGGTAGATCAATTAGCTACAAAACATGGATTCCAGTGTTTTTCACCAGCTTTGTAGCTGCGTTGGGGGAAAATAACTATAAATAATTGATGTGATGTTCGCTGTGTCCTTGTCAATGTTGCAACTTGGTGCCTGTGTGTGTGTGTGTGTGTGTGTGTGTGTGTGTGTATGTGTGTGTGTGTGTGTGTGTGTGTGTGTGTGTGTGTGTGTGTGTGTGTGTGTGTGTGTGTGTGTGTGTGTGTGTGTGTGTGTGTGTGTGTGTGTGTGTGTGTGTGTGTGTGCGACTATGTGCATGCATGTGAGTGTGTCTGTCTCTTTCATCATTAACATTGTTGATGAGAATACATCACATTAGGCTTCTGTAACGGCTTGCCTGTGCATCTTCGCTTAAAAACATGTACGAAGGGCGCGTTAATGGATGAATCATCCAACGCTTCCACTTTCAAAGAAGCCATTGTCTGTCCAACATTCACTAGCTAGCCGCAAAAAAAAAATGACATTCTTCAAAGAAAACTCCAGGAAAAAAGTCCTCGTTATATCTCTTTCCTGTAGTACTTTGAAGAACACGAGGCAATGGGCAGCCTGGATGTGTTGAACACCTGTTCATGTTATATAGCTCTCTTCAGGAACACCTCTAAACCAACACTCTATGTGAAACCTGGTTTGAGTGGCTATTCATTGAGCACCATGGGCGTCTGAACTGAAGCGCGTCTGAATGCTCACAGAGAACAAACTGCACAGAATGCACCTCTATCTAAGAACCACTTGTCACAATGCATTTCATTTGGAGCAATGGAGACAATTCATAAAAACATGGTGAAATGACATGGTTAACATGGGAAAAATGCAGTTAGGGCCCTGAGTATTTTCTGACCATGTGACCAGTTCAGGAAATACTCTGGGCCCTAGTTGTACAGTAGTACACTATATAATGTGCTGCCATGGAGGGGGATAGAAATCGATGACCCATCCCCAGAAACCCTAGGAGACATGCTTGGTTTACAGCTGTGTGCTTTAAGTGCTGCATTAATCTTTTAGGATGCTATTCCATCAATCAGTCTGTGAAGATCAAAAGACCTCCCTCCCTCCCTCTCCCCCTTCCTCTGTTCACCCTTGCCACTAAATACCACATAATTTTGAGATGAAAGAGGCTATATCAGCCGAGGAGTATCGCTGGTGTTCCACCAGGATCCTATTATGTCTTAAGAGGATATAAGCAAACATCCCAAAAAACTTACAAGACTTACAAGTAGATGGTACTATAGAGGAATAAAAGCTATTGTTTTCCACACCAAATCTGTCAACTTATGTTATTCTGTCCATTCCCTTTGAAATTCACTAACATCCAATTATCTTGGGAAGATTTGAGAGTTAATTTATATATAGGCTGCTAGAAGAGAGGCTTGTGGGACTGCTCTATGTTAACTCGTTCTATAGTCAGTTCAATGCTGGGGTCGCCAAGACTACAAGGCACAGATTTAGACACAACCTCGGTGTCAGGTTGCGGCTATTACAGTGGAACGCAGTACCTCATTCCAGCGAAGGACAGACTGACAAACAGGTGGACAGCAGGACTTTGATTTTTGCCATTCTTTCCACAGGGTAATTACTCTGGAGGGGTTGCGGGCAAATGGAAATGTCAAAAATAGGCCAGGGGAGAAAAGTCACAGAACGTTATTCCCTTTCCCAACTAGGGCTGTTACGGTGACCATATTACTGCCACACTGGCAGTCACGAGTCATGACCACAGTCAAATTCCATGTGACTGTTGAGTCGCGGTAACTAGGCTTCTCCAAAACTGCGCTCTGATGCCGCTGATGGTCATTAGTAGCCTACCAAACTTGCTATGCCTCAAATTAGCTAGGAATGGGCATTCGTTATGTGCGGTTCCATTTTTAATGGGTCGGCTACACTGTTTGTAAAGCGGATTCATGTGCTTCATTTTAACAATTGAGTAATAAATATAGCAGCACGAAAAAGCTGGGATTCTCTTTTAAATAGTGGCCAGTTTTCACACCTGTTTGCACAATGACTGGGTTTATAAGAATACGTTTCACTAGGCTCTGTAGGCTATGGGCTCTCCAACCCTGTTCTTGGGCCTATAGCAGTGTTTCCCAAACTCAGTCCTCAGGAACCCAAGGGGTGCACGTTTTGGTTTTTGCCCTAACCAGCTGACAAAATGTAATGACCACCACAGCCCTATTCCAAACACCATCCCATCAGAGGCTTTGCCTTGAATCGATGACCCAAGTCACATCCTCTATTCCCCCAGCTCTGCTCCGATGCCATTACACCGAGGTGTATCGGAAACCTGGCATTATGAATGGAGTGTGTCCAGGTATTATTAACTAAACAGGATGGCTATTGAGCTCGGATAGCAGCCATATTAAAGCCAGGGCCTATGTAATTAATCAGCGAGAGGCCGGTGGAGGCCAAGCTTATCTGTCTGCCTTTCACTGACCCAAATCCAGACGTGCAGAACCAAGCCGAGCCAAAACTAGACCAACAGAAGGCTACTGAATAGGACTATGGGGATTTATATCTCCTGTGAACAACCAATTACAGTTGTAGACTGTGGACTGAGTCAATACTGTAGCTGGAGACACCAGATCTACAGACATAGTTACAGTGAGCTTTGGAAGAGTTACATCATCATTACATGTAGACAAGGCTGCAGGGATCTCAGATTTTGTATGCAACTAGTGTTGGCTATGTCTTGATTTTAGGGCTGTCCCCGACAAAAAAAAATATTGGTCAACCTAGAGTCGTCTGTTCTTTCGACCAATCGATTGGTCCAAATTTTAAAACGTGTATTTTTTCCTACATAGACAACCCTATGTGTTTTAATAAAATCAACCATATGTAGGCTACTGAGCTTGGCTGATGCTTAAACACACTGTGATTAAATAATTAAGACACACAAATGACTCAAGGGAGCCAGAGATCAAGATAGCCTAACCAGAAGGGGGAAAAAACCTGTTCCCGATCCTCTTCCTCCCGCTGCTGCTGGCCTTCGCAGATTCTGCTGTTACACTCCTGCTGTTAGGCAGGCTACACCAGGGGTCAGCAACCTTTTCCATTTAGAGATCCAATTATCTTACCTTTCTACCGATCTGCATGCCAGTTCTGATTTTTATATGCACATTTTTGTGGAATAGTTTAATTTAATTTATAATAAAGTCTTCGTATCTCAAAATCATTATCATGTGGTTAATCAAAATTCTAAAAGTAACTTCTATTGCCATTGCCAACTATGTAAAAATAGCCTACATAAAGCCAACAAATAAAAACATTGCAGCCTGCAGGTAGAAAATATCCTGATAAAAATAAACATGGCCTATCTGCAAGGAACTTGAAATATTGTATCAACTATTAACTTGGATCCTGCCTGAAGCTAGCACTAGCCAACCTGCAACATTGTATAAAATATTCTGGAACCTCAGAGTTTCCGCTGAAAGGAGCTCCAGACAGACATAGCTGTAGGCTATTTGCGCAAGGGATAAGAAGTAATCAGACAGGCCTATTTTATGACGTTTCCACCGGATCAGAACATTATATTTTTTCCCCCTTTCACGCTGAGTGGTTATCGAAAGAGAGCTGGAAAGATTTTTCAAAAAGGCTATGTTGAGGAACTATTGTCATTCTCAATGGATGTAAAACAGACTTTGTTTACTTGCTGCTTGTGGTGAAGAAAAAATACTTTGAGAAGTTCCACAGTGGTGAGTTAACACAATCATAAATACTATTAGATCCCCAAACGGGCACATTTACAGCACATTCTGAAAGTATTCAGACCCCTTGACTTTATCCACATTTTGTTACGTTACAGCCTTATTCTAAAATTGATTAAATAGTTATTTTTCCTCATCACTCTACACACAATACCCCAAAATGACAAAGCAAAAACAGCTTTTTAGAAATATTTGCATATGTATATATATTTAAAAAAAAATGAAATATCATATTTACATAAGTATTCAAACACTTTACTCAGTACTTTGTTGAAGCACCTTTGGCAGTGATTACAGCCTCGAGTCTTCTTCGGTTTGATGCTACAGTACAACATTGGCATACCTGTATATGGAGAGTTTCTCACATTCTTCTCTGCAGATCCTCTCAAGCTCTGTCAGGTTGGATGGGGAGCGTCGCTGCACAGCTATTTTCAGGTCTCTCAAGAGATGTTTGATCAGGTTAAAGTCCAGGCTCTGGCTGGGCCACACAAGGACATTCAGAGACTTGTCCCAAAGCCACTCCGGCCTTATTTTGGCTGTGTGCTTAGGGTTGTTGTCCTGTTGGAAGGTGAACCTTTGCCCCAATCTTAGGTCCTCAGCGCTCTGGAGCAGGTTTTCAACAAGGATCTCTCTGTACTTTTCATCTTTCCCTTGATCCTGACTAGTCTCCCAGTCCCTGCCGCTGAAAAACATAGCATGATGCTGCCACCACCATGCCTCACCGTAGGGATGGTGCCAGGTTTCCTCCAGACGTTACGCTTGGCATTCAGGCCAAAGAGTTCAATCATGTTTTCATCAGACCAGAGAATCTTGTTTCTCATGGTCTGAAAGTCCTTTACGTGCCTTTTGGCAAACTCCAAGCGGGTTGTCATGTGCCTTTTACTGAGGAGTGGCTTCCGTCTGGCCTGATTGGTGGAGTGCTGCAGAGATGGTTGTCCTTCTGGAAGGTTCTCCCATCTCCACAGAGGAACTCTGGAGCTCTGTCAGGGTGACCATCAGGCTTTTAGTCACCTCCCTGACCAAGGCACTTCTCCACCGATTGCTCAGTTTGGCCGGGCGGCCAGCTCTAGGAAGAGTCTTGGTGGTTCCAAACTTCTTGCATTTAAGAATGATTGAGGCCACTGTGTTCTTGGTGACCTTCAATGTTGCAGAAATGTTTTGGTACCCTTCCCCAGATCTGTGCCTCGACACAATCATGTCTCGGAGCTCTATGGACAATTCCTTCGACCTCATGGCTTGGTTTTTGCTCTGACATGCACTGTCAACTGTGGGACCTAATATTTACAGGTGTTTGCCTTTCCAAATCATGTCCAGTAAATTGAATTTACAACAGGTGGACTCCAATCAAGTTGTAGAAACATCACAAGGATGATCAATGAAACCAGGATGCACCTGAGGTCAATTTCGAATCTCATAGCAAAGGGTCTGAATACTTACACTACCGTTCAAAAGTTTGTGGTCACTTTGAAATGTCCTTGTTTTTGAAAGAAATAACATCAAATTGATCCAAAAAACAGTGTATACATTATTCATGTTGTAAATGACTATTGTAGCTGAAAACGGCTGATTTTTTATGGAATATCTACATAGGCGTACAAATCAATTCAAATCAAATTGTATTAGTCACCGAATGAGCCGAATACAACAGGTGTAGACCTTACAGTGAAATGCTTACTTACGAGCTCCTAACCAACAATGCAGTTAAAAAAAATACGGATAAGAATAATAAATAAAAGTAACAAGTAATTAAAGAGCAGCAGTAAAATAACAATAGCGAGAGTCAATGTGCGGGGGCACCGGTTAGTTGAGGTAATATGTACATGTATGTAGAGTTATTAAAGTGACTATGCATAGATGATAACAACAGAGAGTAGCAGCAGTGTAAAAGACGGGGAGAGGGGGGGCAATGCAAATAGTCTGGGTAGCCATTTGATTAGATGTTCAGGAGTCTTATGGCTTGGGGGTAGAAGCTGTTAAGAAGCCTCTTGGACCTAGACTTGGCGCTCCGGTACCGCTTGCCGTGCGGTAGCAGAGAGAACAGTCTATGACTAGGGTGGCTGGAGTCTTTGACAATTTGTAGGGCCTTCCTCTGACACCGCCTGGTATAGAGGTCCTGGATGGCAGGAAGCTTGGCCCTAGTGATGAACTGGGCCATTCGCACTACCCTCTTTAGTGCCTTGCAGTCGGAGGCCGAGCAGTTGCCATACACGGCAGTGATGCCACCAGTCAGGATGCTCTCGATGGTGCAGCTGTAGAACCTTTTGAGGATCTGAGGACCCATGCCAAATCTTTTCGGTCTCCTGAGGGGGAATAGGTTTTGTCGTGCCCTCTTCATGACTGTCTTGGTGTGCTTGGACTATGTTAGTTTGTTGGTGATGTGGACACCGAGGAACTTGAAGCTCTCAATCTGCTCCACTGCGGACCCGTCGATGTGAATGGGGGCGTGCTCTGTCCTCTTTTTCATGTAGTCCAATCATCTCCTTTGCCTTGAAAACGTTGAGGGAGAGGTTGTTGTCCTGGCACCACATGGCCAGGTCTCTGACCTCCTACCACTGTTGGATGGTATGATGGTGTTGGAGTCATGCCTGGCCATGCAGTCATGAGTGAACAGAGAGTACAGGATGGGACTGAGCACGCACCCCTGAGGGGCCCCCGTGTTGAGGATCAGCGTGGCGGATGTGTTGTTACCTACCCTTACCACCTACCCTTACCACCTGGGTGCGGCCCGTCAGGAAGTCCAGGATTCAGTTACAGAGGGAGGTGTTTAGTCCCAGGGTCCCTAGCTTATTGATGAGCTTTGAGGGCACTATGGTGTTGAACGCTGAGCTGTAGTCAATGAATAGCATTCTCACATAGGTGTTCCTTTTGTCCAGGTGGGAAAGGGCAGTGTGGAGTGCAATAGAGATAGCATAATCTGTGGATCTGTTGGGATGGTATGCAAATTGGAGTGGGTTTAGTGTTTCTGGTATACTGGTGTTGATGTGAGCCATGACCAGCCTTTCAAAGCACCTCATGGCTACAGACATGAGTGCTACGGGTCTGTAGTCATGTAGGCAGGTTACCTTAGTGTTCTTGGGCACAGGGACACTTGCCAGTTGGTCAGCGCATGCTCGCAGTCTGGCCCTGCGGCCTTGTGAATGTTGACCTGTTTAAAGGTCTTACACACATCGGCTGCGGAGAGCGTGATCACACAGTCTTCTGGAACAGCTGGTGCTCTCATGCAGGTTTCAGTGTTATTTGCCTCAAAGCGAGCATAGAAGTAGTTTAGCTCGTCTGGTAGGCTCGTGTCACTGGGCAGCTCTCGGCTGTGCTTCCCTTTGTGGTCTGTAATGGTTTGCAAGCGCTGCCACATCCGACGAGTGTCAGAGCCGGTGTAGTACGATTCGATCCTAGTCCTGTATTGATGCTTTGCCTGTTTGATGGTTCGTCGGGGGCATAGCGGGATTTCTTATAAGCTTCCGGGTTAGAGTCCCGCTCCTTGAAAGTGACAGCTCTACCCTCTAATTCAGTGCAGATGTTGCCTGTAATCCATGGCTTCTGGTTGGGGTATGTATGTACAGTCACTGTGGGGACGACGTCATCGATGCACTTTTTGATGAAGCCAATGACTGACGTGGTGTACTCCTCAATGCCTGATAAAAACTTTACTTATAAGCAGGAATCAGGAGGACAGAATTATGGTCAGATTTGCCAAATGGCGGGCGAGGGAGAGCTTTGTATGTGTCTCTGTGTGTAACGCCTGTCGTCGGAAGGAGGGGACCAAAGCGCAGCGTGAAAAGTGTTCATGATTTTATTTATTATCAAAAAACACTTGAACAAAGTAACAAAACGAAAACGAACAGTTCTGTCAGGTAACAGAGACTAAACAGAAAATAACTACCCACAAAATACAGGTGGGAAAAAGGCTGCCTAAGTATGATTCCCAATCAGAGACAACGATAGACAGCTGCCTCTGATTGGGAAACACACTCGGCCAAAAACAAATAAATAGAAAACATAGAAATAAAGAAACTAGAATGCCCACCCTAGTCACACCCTGGCAAAATAGAGAATAAAACCCTCTCTATGGCGTGACACTGTGTGTGGAGTACATGTGGTCCAGAGTTTAAACAGGTCAACATTCACAAAGCCCCTGGGCCAGACGGATTACCAGGACATGTACTAAAAGCACGCGCGGACCAACTGTCAAGTGTCTTCACTGACATTTTCAATCTCAAGCAGGCCACCATAGTCCCTGTGCCCAAGGAAGCAAAGGTAACCTGCCTAAATGATTACCGCACCGTGGCACTCACGTCGGTAGCCATGAAGTGCTTTGAAAGGCTGGTCATGGCTCACATCAACAGCATCCTCCAGGACACCCTAGACCCATTCCAATTCGCATACCGCCCCAACAGATCCACAGATGACACAATCTCAATCGCACTCCACACTGCCCTTTCTCACCTGGACAAAAGGGACACCTATGTGAGAATGCTGTTCATTGGCTACAGCTCAGCGTTCAACACCATCGTGCCCACGAAGCTCATCACTAAGCTAAGGACTCTGGGACTAAACACCTCCCTATGCAACTGGATCCTGGACTTCCTGACGGGCCGCCCCCAGGTGGTAAGAGTAGGCAAGAACATGTCTGCCATGCTGATCTTTAACACTGGAGCCCCTCAGGGGTGTGTAATTAATCCCCTCCTGTACTATGACTGCGTGGCCAAACACGACGCCAACACCATCATTAAGTTTGCTTACGACACAACAGTGGTAGGCCTGATCACCGACAACGATGAGACAGCCTATAGGGAGGAGGTCAGAGAACTGGCCATGTGTGGTGCCAGGACAACAACCTCTCCCTCAATGTGAGCAAGACAAAGGAGCTGATCGTGGACTACAGGAAAAGCGGGCTGAATATGCCCCCATTAACATCGACAGGGCTGTAGTGGAGCGGGTCGAGTGTTTCAAGTTCCTTGGTGTCCACATCACCAAAGAACTATCATGGTCCAAACATACCAAGACAGTCGTGAAGAGGGCCCGACAAAACCTTTTCCCCCTCAGGAGACTGAAAAGATTTGTCATGGGTCCCCAGATCCTCAAAAGGTTCTACAACTGCACCGTCGAGAACATCCTGACTGGTTGCATCACTGCCTGGTATGGCAACTGCTCGGCATCTGACCGTAAGGCACTACAGAGGGTAGTGCGAATGGCCCAGTCGATCACTGGGGCCAAGCTTCCTTCCATCCAGGACCTATATAATAGGCGGTGTCCAAGGAAAGCCCATAAAATTGTCAGAGACTGCAGTCACCCAAGTTATAGACTGTTCTCTCTGCTCCCGCACGGCAAGCGGTACCGGAGTACCCAGTCTCGGACCAAAAGGCTCCTCAACAGCTTCTACCCCCAAGCCATAAGACTGCTGAACAATTAATAAAATCGCCACCAGACTATTTACATTGACCCCCCCCCCCTTTTGTACACTGCTGCTACTTACTGTTTAGTATCTATGTATAGTCACTTGACCTCTACCTACAAGTACAAATTACCTCAACTAACCTGTACCCCCGCAGACTGACTCGGTACCGGTGCCCGCTGTATATAGCCTCGTTATTGTTATTCTTATTGTGTTACTTTTTATTATTATTTTTTACTTTAGTCTACTTGGTAAATATTTTCTAAACTCTTATTGAACTGCACTGTTGCTTAAGGGCTTGTAAGTAAGCATTTCATGGTAAGGTCTACACTTGTTGTATTTGGCGCATGTGACAAATAAAGTTTGATTTGATTTGATTGTGCGGTCCGCAAACAACGTATCCGCTCCGACAATGAGAATGGTAAAAGACTGTAATAATAATATATTGATGCATTGACATAAATTACAGTAACCAAACAAACATTGTAGAAGAGAAATTATGGGAATTTACGGGAAATGTACTGCTGGGGATACTGGTGTGCCATCCCCGCAGCCTCCAAAATGGAATAGCCCACTCAGTAAGGTGTGAATCAGACAGGTGCCACATGTACCATAAAAATACATATATTTTAGACTGCTTGACTAAAAAAATCTTGGTTTACCAACAGCCTATTGACCAAACAATCGACCAGTCGACTAAATGAGGTCAACCCTACTTGATTTAAGGTTTTGTTCTGTCCATAAACACACACGTGTATTGAGTACTTTCATTTTTTTTAAATTGGGAAAGCTCACCAAGGCTACCTTTAATCATACCCTATGTTTAATTTCAATCGACAGTTGGCAGCAAGGCTTTTTCTGGCCCTGCTCCCAACATGCTGGCAGGAAAACAAAACTGTATAGAAATTAGCTGTTCTGGAGTTGACTTATTCGTTGGTCGTTCCGTGACATCCTCGCTCGACCCTCATCTGACCTTTTGGTTAATTTACAACAACAATGTCCATTATCGTCAATTGAACAACCGGCTGCTGGCTCGGTCCCAGAGACACTGGCCCCATCTGTCCAGTCAATAATGAATCAATGCAGGAAATTTGAGTGGTAATTGAAAACATTCAACGGTTTACATTAGCAGATAGGCCAGGGGATGGAAAAGGAGAGGTCGAGGAGAGAGGAGAGCAAGGGAAGAGACCATGAGAAACTGGAGGGAGCGTGAAAGAGGTCTACCTCCTATTGAGCTCATCAGTGTTCTTTCTGTAAAAGTAAGAAAGAGAGCGAAGGGAGAAAAGAGAAAAAGGAAATGAAGGGGTGCACCTCCCACTGAGATCTGGCTTTGTGTGTGATTGTGTGTGTGTGTGTGTGTGTGTGTGTGTGTGTGTGTGTGTGTGTGTGTGTGTGTGTGTGTGTGTGTGTGTGTGTGTGTGTGTGTGTGTGTGTGTGTGTGTGGCATAGGGGTGAGAAACAGGCAGACAGGGAGAATGTGTGTGTGAGAAAGGGAGGTAGAGATAGAGGCAGAGTGAACAAATGAATCTGACATAAATAACAGTCAATTAAATAATTAAATACTCTTAATGGCCCCGATCATGGCGCCTCCTAATTATAACTGCCGCATGCATTAACAGATGTTGGCCCTCCGAGCCAAAAGACAACGACACGATTAATGTCCGGGCCCGCCCCTCGTATCTGCAACACCATATCCGTGGGAGACAGAAGTCAAGGAAACAGTGTCTCACACTGGCACTGTATTAGTACTAGGACTGTTACAGTGACCGTATTACCGCCACACCGGCAGTCACGAGTTATGACCGCAGCCAAATGACACGTGACCGTCACGGTAACTAGGCTTGTTCAAAACTGTGCTCTGATTCCACTGATGGTCATTAGTAGCCTACCAAACTTGCTAATGGCCTGGTACTCAGGGCTCTATTGTCCCTTTAATCACTCTGACATCAATGCAAATTTTATCGAAATGCAAATGCAAATGCAAATGCAAGCGAAATAGGATCACGTGTTGCTCAGCGAAAGCCAGCTCCTTATAGCTGCTTGATGCATTGAATGAAATACGTTTTCCTACAGTGGTTGTCCTTTAAAAGTTGCAGCATACAGCAGCACAGCTTGCATGGTGCCGCAGAATTCTATGGCACGTTATTTAAGTGTCAGCCATTGTAACCATTAAAGCTAGGCAGTGCTAGTTTGACCACCAGAGGGCATCTTTGAGAAGGATTTGATAGCCTTCAATAGTGGCTGTACTAGAGAATTTTTTTTCGTAAGAACATAGTATATGGGACTGATTTTAAGAAATGTTGCTTAATTAATTTGATTAATATTATGGTGTTTCTATTCCAAGAAAAACCAAAAACCCTCAGGGTTTCCGCTAGGATGGAACGGAAAATATGGCGCTGTACAACGTGACGGTCGGGAGTAGGCTACAGTACTAAGAGCATAACATTTCCACACCCTAATTGTATAATTGTAGCCTAACCAATACCCAAACGGAGATTCAGTGATAATAAAAATCTCATTGATCTAACAAGACCAGTCCCCATGCTTGTCTCAGAGCAGAGCGAAACAATGCTAAAATAGTTCACCACAGCGGGTAAGCTATTGCTTCAAATCCTATTGCTACTAACTTCAATATGCTCTTTAAATAAATAAGACCTACACCACTTTTAACAACATATTACTCAACACTAGTGTCATGACGTGGCCCTTTCTGGGTATAGATCGTGGCATCTCTCTCTCTCTCTCTCTCTCTCTCTCTCAACACTAGTGAGACTCATGTTGCCTACGGTAGGCCAACAGTATATCGTGACCGCCAATAATTACATATGGGTCTCCCGGTGGCAGCCAGCATGGGTATCGAACCCGCATCTGTAGCAACGCATTTTGTGTCTTAGACCACTGCGCCAATCGGGAGGCAAAAGGTATTTGTCTTGCTAATAGCCCATCATGGACTATTATAAATCTGTACATGTTGTCCAGGTCAGGATAACTAAAACATTTCTTTATTAAAGACAATCAGAAAGAATGTTGGTACTTATTTATTTTGATCCAAAGCCATGAATGAGTGAGTCACTCAGCTTTATGTAGGTGCCAGCCTATATGACCGTGCCATCAACTTGATAATATATAGCAATATTTTGGAGATTATTTTGTTTTCAAAAAACGAAAGTGAGCGATTGTAATCTGAATAAAGACCTAAATAATATTTGTAAAGGCCAAAACATTTATTTATGTTTTTAGAGGGAGAGAAATGCTGGGCCAATTGTGCTCCGCTCTATGGGACTCCCAATCACGGTCGGATGTGATACATAATAATAATAATAATACCTTTTGTTGTATTATTTGTTTAGTCTTTTCTGGTGGATTAAACTGAAATTGCAACCAATCACGGCCGGTTGTGATACAGCCAACCTAACTAAGAAATACATTTGACGATAGAATTCTCCCCCTACCCTCCTAGGCAAGTCTATTGTCCAGATACCTGCTAATAGCCATATTGGCGCTGTATAACATGACCGTGTGTGTTTAAAAGAGTATTATCCAGTAAGAAATAATTTATTTACCTTCATTAGATAACTTTGTTCCAATATTTCTGTAATTCAGTGATATTCATTCCCATAGTAATTTGTTATGGATCAATATCTAAATATCTGCATTTTGAAAGAGTATTTTTATCATTATTATTTTAACGAAAGCATAAAGATGCGGATGAAGAAATACAGTACTGTACAGTATATGCTTTTAAATTTGGATAATAAAGCATTTAAAGCATTTTGAAGATATAAGCTACCTGCATTTGTTTATTAGGCTACTGTGCAGTCTGACAAGTAAACATAGCCTACACTACATACTGTAGTAAACATGGGAAAGTGCCAAATCCCTTACATAAGGGAGAGCAGGCCATGTTCAGACTTTCTCGGTGACCTCAAGTACTCATTAACTCTGTCTTTAATGCTTTTTCTGGTTGCATCAGTCACTGGTAAGCCACATTTGCCTAGGGATCCATCCCAGTTGGTATTCTGTGCCTACTCGTGGTATCTCTCTTTGGTTACACATCCTTGGAATAGCAGAACACCAGGTTCCAGAGTTCCAGAGCTCACAGGTGTGCCTGGCATGGATTGTGACTCCATCTCATTCCTCGCCCTCTTCAACGCGTCCTTCTCCGCCTGACTCTATGCCAATGCCGCCTGACTCTGGACCAATGCATCAGCTGTCGCCTATATCGCTGCCCTCATATAATGTTTCTCTTTCTGCTGGTCTGCCTTCAATGACTCGATCTCAGTCTTCAAAGTTTGGATCTGATCCATGTGCACCTTCATCAGATGAGCAGAATGGTACCGCCCTGAGCACCCATCGATTACAGTGGCCTATGATAGAAACAGTAGATCAATTGAGAATTAAAAGTGACTCCAACACACAAATGCTGCATACACATTTTAAGAATCAAGCAAAACTAACGGCTTTCTTGGCAACCATGCGTTTTTTGGTGCGGCCCGTTGTCCAGCCCTTTATCCACTGATCTCCACGGATGATTGTTGGCATGGTTGTATGCTCTGCAAAAACACATTCACATTTTTAGAACACAATAATTAAAATTTTTGTATTTTTTATTTAACCTTTATTTAATTATCGATTTTATTACACAGTATGTTTACACATTGAGAGGCTATATAATTATTTTTTTTAAAGAAAATGGACTGAAACCAAAATACCTTTAGTTTTGGTGATCCTCTCAGCTCCGGCTTATTTTCAAGTCCTCGTGGTTACGGTCCCAACCCTGGAACGGGTAGCACCATAGAAAGAAGCTGGCTTGATGAAAACGATGTCCATTTCGTCTGTTCTTTTTGGGCGCAATGTCTTTTTTTTTTTTAGATAAACAGCTCATTTTTGAATGGTAACTGTGTAAAGGGTGGAGTTTGAGGCGGGGTGAGGAGTACTGGAAAGGTGTGACTTTCAGCTTATAGGCCATAACTATACAGCAGCAGATAGCCGATTGTCCTCACTTTGATTATGCTGCTAATCGGGCTAAAAGTGTTTGAAAACCCGTTTTCAAAATGCCACCAGCTGTTCATCACTACTGTAAATATAAACACGGCATCTTTTTTACATCTTGTTTACATTCTTTATTGTAACTGTAACAGTATAACTTTAGACCGTCCCCTCGCCCCGACACGGGCGCGAACCAGGGACCCTCTGCACACATCAACAACAGTCACCCACGAAGCGTCGTTACCCATCGCTCCACAAAAGCCACGGCCCTTGCAGAGCAAGGGGAACCACTACTTCTAGGTTTCAGAGCAAGTGACGTAACCGACTGAAAGGCTGCTAGCGCGCACCACCGCTAACTAGCTAGCCATTTCACATCCGTTACATAACCACAATGTCACAAATAATTTGTATCCGCCTTTCCAATTACTTTTAGAGTTTGGGATTTACAAATGTGTGCTTTTCATGTGATTTTTCATTGGAACTTTTGACTGACACCTTTAGTGAGAGGTCTAATGCTTTAATATATAATAATATCTGCCCTACAAATTCATATCTAAGGGGAATTTTTCATTGTTAGTTACATTGTTTTAGTTTGAACGTGCAGACTGGCACTAAGAACAGCGGAAACGTTTCCCTAGTCAGCGCCATTATTAGTGCAATGCTTCTTAAAGTGTTGCTCTGTGCTACCCAGTGGGGCAGCTACCCCCTCCCCCTTCCTCCTCCTCCCTTCCCCATGGGCTAGGTCCATCTTCTGTGCACGGCTCTGCGGCCATCCTGTGCCCCCTGCCCTCGTGCCTTGAACCTTGCGCACCCACCACTATTTCAGTGGATACAGCTGGAGAACTGCAAGGCAATCCCATTGTGCGCCACTCGGGAGCCATGACCAATATGACCAATATATATTGTCCTGCTAATAACAGGGTTAACCTTTTGTCAATAGGGGGGCGCCATTTCGACTTTGTAAAAATTCGTTCCCAAATTAAACTGCCTCTTACTCAATTCTTGCTCGTACAATATGCATATTATTATTACTATTGGATAGAAAACACTCTCTAGTTTCTAAAACCGTTTGAATTATTTCTCTGAGTGAAACAGAACTCATTCTGCAGCACATTTCCTGTCAGGAAGTGAGATTTCTGAAATCGAGGTCCCTGTTCTAGGGTCAGTTTATAAGTCCCCATAGCTTATGGGGCTACATGCACTGCATACGCCTTCCTCTAGATGTCAGTAAGCGGTGAGAATTTGAATGGAGTGGATTGCACCATCTGGGGCACTATAAAAGCTCATGGAACGGAAGTACCGTTCTTTTCAACGGGGCGCCTGGCGCAAGAGGGACATCACAATGGCGTCCTGAAAAGCTTTCGTTTTAGCAGTTCTATATCTCCGGTCATGTTTTTATTCATTATAGGTGTTAAAGACATCATAAGGTAGTTAATTTAAACCGACTTATAGCAGTTTATATCAGTTTATTGCGATTTTCTGGGATTTCTTTGTGACGCGCTATCACGAGTTGGACACCTCTCCAGTGGATGGCTAGCGTTAGCTGCTATTTCTACAGGAGAAGAGGACATCTTTCAACCAAAAGACGATTGTTCTGGAGAAAGGACACCTTGCCCAAGATTCTGATGGAAGCTCAGCAAATAGTAAGCAGTCTTTATGCTGTTAATTCGTATTTATGTTGACAAATGTCAAATAATAATTCCGCCATGAATTTCGGTGCGGTCTCGCTTTAGCGCACGCTGTATTGCGCAGTAACGTTAATTTTAAAAATCTAACACAGCGGTTGCATTAAGAACTAATGTATCTTTCATTTGCTGTCCAACCTGTATTTTTTTAGTCAAGTTTATGATTACTTATCGATTAGAATAGGTGCCTCTCCAAGATGGCGCCGGACAGATTGCTTGAAGTTTTGGCCACTAATCACATTGTATAACCACGATTTGTGCCGCTAAATATGCACATTTTCGAACAAACCCTATATGCATTGTGTAATATGATGTTACAGGACTGTCATCTGATGAAGAATATCAAGGTTAGTCAAAAATTATATATCTTTTGCCTGTTTGTTACGATCGCTAACCTTTGCTGCTGGTAAATGGTGTTGTGTTTCTGGCTATTGTGGTAAGCTAATATAATGCTATATTGTGTTTTCGCTGTAAAACACTTAGAAAATCAGAAATATTGTCTGGATTCACAAGATCTGTGTCTTTCATTTGCTGTACGCTGTGTATTTTTAAGAAATGTTTTATGATGAGTATTTAGGTAATACACGATGGTCTCTGTAGTTATTCTAGTTGCTTTGGTGAGAGTTGTGATGGTGGCTGCAATGGTAAACTATGATTTATACCTGAAATATGCACATTTTCCTAACAAAACATATCCTATACAATAAATATGTTATCAGACTGTCATCTGATGAAGTTGTTTCTTGGTTAGTGGCTATTTATATCTTTATTTGGTCGAATTTGTGATAGCTACTGATGCAGTAAAAAAATGGCGGAGTAAAAAAAGTGCTGTCTTTTGCTAACGTGGTTAGCTAATAGATTTACATATTGTGTCTTCCCTGTAAAACATTTTAAAAATCAGAAATGATGGCTGGATTCACAAGATGTGTATCTTTCATCTGGTGTCTTGGACTTGTGATTTAATGATATTTAGATGCTAGTATTTACTTGTGACGCTATGCTAGGCTATGCTAGTCAGCTTTTTGACTGATGGGGGTGCTCCCGGATCCGGGTTTGGGAGGAACTAGAAGTTAACAATATATCTGTGAGAATATCCAAGAGGCTTTTATATCATTCTAAATTAATAATGATAATTATCGCTTTGTTTAAAAAATAACAATATTTTGGAGATGATTTCGTTTTCAAATAACATAATAAAATGAGCGAGAAAAAGGCCATTGTTGAACATGGGGTGAGACGTTGTTACTAATTTGTAAATAAAGCCAGTTTGTTATTTAGAATTATTTTTTCTGTTTTTAGAGGGAGAGAAACCAAAAACCTATAGTCATCTCATGGGTCTCCCAGTTGAGGCCAGCACAGGTTTTGAACCAGCATCTGTAACAACACAGCTTGCACTGCAAAGCAGTGTCTTAGACCACTGTGCCACTCAGGCGCTGTACAACATGACTGTTCGGGAGTAGGTCACAGTACTACAGTAATCCTAACATTTCCACTCCCTAATTGTGGTCTAAGTTTCTCTTAGAATAAAAACCTTACTGTAACAACAGTTTTATTAAGTAATACTGAAGTCGTGCACAATTATCAGTTTCTATTTAGGTTTATGTCGCCCATTCATTGTCAGTTAGAGACACAGTAGCGCCTTGGGACCCAAAAGCATAATCAGTGCTCTAACTCCGCCTTGCGCTGGTCTGGAGCAATGAAGTAATGCAGGGTACCGTACTAAACCACAAATTACCTCTAAGTCCCGCAGCATAATCACAAAACTTTTAGTGGAGCAACCACTGTATAAGTCCATGTGGCATAACATTTCTATAGGCTATGTTATGCAATTGCGTGAGAAAACAGAGTTTTGATGTCCTCTATTAAAAAGAGGAGGATCCCATCAGCTTTCTGTAAGCTTGGTCTATTATATTTATTTCTCAACGTTCCTAATATTAAGCACATTGCTTCGATTTTCAACCGGAATAGTCTACCTGGCTGGAATGAAAATTAACCATGGGTAAATTGTCCTCCATTCAGATGACATCTCTTTTTTTAGCCTGCCCCTGTTCTGACAGGTGCATGATAATGGCCCATTCTTAATCAAAACTAATCTCACACATATATTATTTAGTATATAGACAAGATTGAGAGTAGTCTGATGGGTGACAATATTATCATTCGTGAATGATGGCCAGCATGTGCAGTGGAAGGCAAGAAACAGCGCATGCATTTTTTCCCCTCAACTTTTTCAAATCATAGTCACATGCATCATGGAGCCTTTGATAAGGTTTGTATCACAACTAAAGTGGCCACATAACTCCAAACGTAGCCTATAGGCCTAAGACCCCTGGAACAGGGTTGGAGAGCCCATAGCCTACAGAGCCTAGTGAAATGTGTTCTTATAAACCCAGTCATTGTGCAAACTGGTGTGAAAACAGAGTTTTGACAGGCCACTATTTAAAAGAGGATCCCAGCTTTATAATGCTGCTATAATTATTTTTCAATTCTTAAAATTAAGCACGTAACCTCCACAGGCTATGGACGACATTACTTTTTTAAATGGTCCATTATAAATAAATACAAATGCCACACATACACTGAGTATAGAAAACATTAAGAACACCTGCTCTTTCCATGACATAGACTGACCAGGTGAAACCAGCTGAAAGCTATGATCCCTTATTGATGTCACTTGTTAATCCACTTCAATCAGTGTAGATGAAGGGGAGGAGACAGGTTGAAGAAGGATTTTCAAGCCTTGAGACAATTGAGACATGGATTATGAATGTGTGCCATTCAGAGGGTGAATGGGAAAGACAAAAGATTTAAGCGCCTTTGAACGGGTATGGTAGTAGGAAACCGGAGATGCTAAACGTGTTTATGTTAATTAACAGTCAATAACCGTGAGACCGGCAGTTATTTGCATGACAATCACTGTCTGATGAAGTTTCATGACCGCCACAGCCCGAATTAGTACCACTTATTTCTCTGTGTGGAAAGGGGCTGAGGGGGCCTAAGGAGCGGATAGAGCCACAGGTGTCATAGCTGCAACATCATTAATGCCATTTCAGCACGTTACAGGCAGTCAGGCTGCATTTCACACTGTGTGTGAACCTATTCCAGAGACCAAGCCAAGGTCAAAACACAGGCAATTAACTAGAGGGGGGCCAGTGGGGTGTATTAAGGGAGCAACCAAAACGAATGCCTATTCCCAGCTAATATGAGGCATACGAAATGAGGCGAGGCTACGACCTCCACGTTTCCTCTTTAATCGAGGGGGTCGATCCACCGCCTGACCTCAAGTGGTGTTTGATGGTTGAACATCCATATCAGCGGGCTGTGTGAAACCTTGTAAATGATGGGGGTTACCTAGGCCATACAGCAGTAGGTCTCATGTAATCTTGAAGCATAACATTGTTGACCTTTCACGCCCATTGAGGGAGAAGAAATACATTAAGTGTCAGAGTGTTTGCTCTCTCTGAGCCCGGGTGGGAAGAGGTGCGGGAGGGAGTTTTGGGAGTCATTACCAGGAGCTGGATCACTCCACTACCATCAGGATCCTCAGCGCTAGATAGAGGTCAGATCTCAGCCCTTACGGAAACGTTAACGAGACATTACCTTCATGTTACAGGGGCCAAGAGGCAACACAGTAGGGTGAGGGGTGCTTCCCTCTCTGTCTAAAATGAGGGCAGGATAAACCCTGTTTCAGTGCCTTTGTTATGAGACCCTGTGTTTGTGAGTGAAGGAGGGAGACTATTACAGCGGAGCATAATATTTCAGAAAGAGAAAGGCCAGATTCAGATTTTAAAACCTTTAATGTCCTCAATGAAGCAATTAATTTAGCCGCAATCACAATACATATAACCTGCGTATTGTATTGCAGTGATGAGACGTCATCTGTCATATCTGACCACCCTTTTATAAGAGTGACATTTTTCAATTGACAGACACTTATATTTACAGTGGTTCGTCCTTTAAAAGTTGAAGTGCACTGCAGCACAGCTTGCATGGTGCCGCAGAATTCTATGGGACGTTATTTAAGTGTCAACCACTGGTACCATTAATGCTAGTTAGTGCTAGTTTGACCACCAGAGGGCATCTTTGATAAGCATTTGATAGCCATCAATAGTGGATGTAGTAGAGAATTTAAAACTTTTTTTGTAAGAACATAGTATATGGGACTGATTTGGCGCTGTACAACGTGACGGTCAGGAGTAGGCTACAGAACTGGGCTATTTAGTTAAAGAATCCCCATGGCATGCGGGAGACTGGGGTTCAGTTCCTCTTCAATTCAAGAGGAAGGAGTAGGCTGTCCTTGTAAATAAGAATTTGTTCTTAACTGACTTGCCTAGTTAAATAAAGGTTACACTTAGAGAATAACATTTATACACCCTAATTGAACAATTGTAGTCAAACCAATATCCAAATGGAGATTCAGTGAAAATAAAAATCTCATTGATTTATCAAGACCAGTGCCCATGCTTGTCTCAGAGCAGCATGAAACAGTGCTAAAATAGTTGTAGGCTATTGCTTCCAATCCTATTGCTTCTAACTTCAATATGCTCTTTAAAGAAATAAGACCTACACCACTTTTAACAACATATTACTCAACAAAAGTTCCACTTGTGAGAAGGTGGGAATGGTCCGTGGACACTTAAGGGACGAGTGTGTTTCATTTGGTGACCTCAGAGAGGACAGGAAACACACATAACTATATCTCTGAATATGTACATTTCTCAATTATGGGGTTTGCATCTAATTCTTGTATAAAATGAATGAGTAAAGATGAAACTATTTGTGAAATTATGTAAAGTTCCATTTAAAGTTCAACCAAGCCATTGGCCCGCCCCCGTGAGCACACGCATGATCTGGCGTCATGGAACAGCCCTTTTCTACTGTTACGAATAAAATCCCCTCCTGAGGAAATCCTCTTTAGACCACAAAAACCTCAGCGTAAGCTAAGGGTGCAATGGTTGTTGAATTCCTAACCATACCACGTGGAGCATTGGCTACACGGCGGGAAATGGTTCAACTCTGAGACTATCGATCCCGACAGAATAAGAGGCCATAACTATACAGCAGATAGCCGATTGTCCTCACTTTGATTATGCTGCTAATAATTATCGCTTTGTTTAAAAAATAACAATATTTTGGAGATTATTTCATTTTCAAATAACATAAAATGAGCGAGAAAAAGGCCTTTCTTGTACATGGGGTGAAACATTGTTACTAATTTGTAAATAAAGCCAGTTTGTTATTTAGAATGATTTATTTATGTTTTTAGAAGGAGAGAAACCAAAAACCTACAGTCATCTCATGGCTCTCCCATTCGAGGCCTGCACTGATATTGAACCAGCAGCTACAGCAACACAGCTTGTACTGCGAAGCAGTGTCTTAGACCGCTGCACCACTATGGCGCTGTACAACATAACCGATCGGGAGTAAACTACAGTTCTACTGAGACATAGCAGCGCCTTGGGACCCAAAAGCATAATCAGTGCTCTAACTCCACCTGCAATGAAGTAGAGATGCAGGGTACCGTTCTAAACCACAAATTACCTCTAAGTCCCGCAGCATAATATTTTCTTGTGTGGAGCAACCACTGTATCAAAGCTACTGGGTGAATTATCTCTCTATAGAGAAAACTGCAGCTGCCTGCCAGACTCAATCTGATCAATGTTGGGACGGGGAGGTGGATAGCCAGATAATAGAGCTGCCAAACTGCTTTTACGGCGCAGTGAAAGGCTTTTTATGGTTGATTTGGGATTCGCTTCAGTAGCTAACGCATATTGGGGTTGGCTGGGTAGGGTAGTAATTCAGATTGCAAATAAAACCCTACCGTGGGGCTGAGATCAGTTAAATTTGTATCATGGGTCATTAATGTGAAATACCACCCTCTCCCCATATTGAAACAGATACATATTTTCCCAGTTTGCTAGTCCAATCCCCTTGGCATTGACAACTTACAAGTAATATCCTTTTTTATGATTGATTGCACTTGCTAGACCTGAACAGAAAGACCAGGTGTAGGCAACCCTGGTCCTGGAGTGCCGCAGCCACTTCATGTTTTTGATTTAACCGACCTGGAAGACCAGGTGTGTTGAATTTAGGCAATCACTGAACTGATCATGGTTGCCTACCCCTGTTATAGACACTCTTGTCTAATCCTTGGTCTAATAGGCCCTAGTCTGTCATGAGCTGCCATCAGCTTGCACATGAGTTTATGCCATATTTTATATCATTTCATTATAATGACATCTTCATGTTGCCTTTTGACAGGGCGTCGAGTAAAGTGTAACCAGTTCCTCACATGGTGGACCAAAGACACACTGACAAGACAGGGAGGAGGTTCTGTCAAATGTGATTTGTCACATGCTTCGTAGACAACAGCTGTAGACTATCAGTGAAATGCTTACTTACAGGTCCTTTTCAAACAATGCAGAGTTAAAGATAAGAGACCAGTGTGTGTGCATAGAGTCCGTGCAAGAGAGTTAGTGTTTGTGCAAAATAGGGTCAATGTAGGTAGCCCGGGTAACCATTTGATTAGCTATTTAGCTGTCTTGTTCATGGCTTGGGGGTAGAAGCTGTTCAGGGTCCTGTTGGTTCCAGACTTGGTGCATTGGTACTGCTTGCTGTGTGGTAGCAGAGAGAAGTCTGTGGCTTTGGGTAGCTGGAGTCTTTGAAAATGTTTTGGGCCTTCCTCTGACACCGCCTGGTATATAGGTCCTGGATGGCAGGGAACTTGGCCCCAGTGATGTACTGGGCCATACTCACTACCCTCACTAGCGCCTTGCGGTCGGATGCCAAGCAGTTGCCATACCAAGCAGTGATGCAGCTCTCGATGGTACAGCTGTAGAACTTTTTGAGGATCTGCAGGCCCAATCCAAATCTTTTCAGCCTCCTGAGGGGAAAGAGGTGTTGTTGTGCCCTCTTCACGACTGTGTTGGTGTGTTTGGACCATGATAGATCCTTAGTTATGTGGACAGCTCTCGACCCGCTCCACTACAGCCCCGTTGATGTGAATGGGCCCTCCTTGGCCCTCCGTTTCCTGTAATTTGTAAGTTGAGTGAGGGTTGCACTTTTGATTGTGTTCAGTGCTATGTGGCACTATCAAAGACACCACCTGTCTATGTCAAAGCACTCGCAGTACAAGCTTGAAAACCCAGACTAAAAGGCTAGGGTTTAACCTTTTACTGCAGTGGGCTAAATCAGGGTCACACAGTGTTTCTTGGTAGTCTTAAAGAAATGTACTTTGAAACGAAAGTTTACACCACACACACATGGTTCTGGGCCACCCATACCATGTCAGATAAAGAGTTGAAATGTATAATATTTTGCCTTTGCATCCAAATACTACACTTTATATACATCACAGAGGACTGAAATATATGAAAAACATTTGACATAAACACCCAATACATTTTTGGGGGGTTCATTAATAATGAAAAATATGAATAACATTCCCCCCATGAAGCCACTAGATCATTTGACTGCAGGAAAGGGCTACGTAAAATCCTGTCAAAAGAAGATAGGGATGATTCAATGCGATGGCGCAACAGCAGGGGTCGGACAAAAAAACGGCCCGCGAGTGATATTATTTGGACCCCCAAAGTACAAGAATGTATAAATAATTTTCGTTTTTGGTAAAAAAAAAAGACTAAAATCACCAGGAATTCAGCTAAAAGTGAGATTAATTTAGTTTATCTGTATTCCCACAAATAAAAAAGTTAATTATGTTATCATGTCTCAATGTAATCAAGGCATAAAATTGTTATTTTCAAATACAATCTCTTTTTGGGGCTTAGGTTGTTGTCACTTTGCAGTGTACAAATTATTATAATTATGTTCCGGCCCTCCAACCATCCACTCCGACAAATATCGGCTCGCAGCTGAATCTAGTTGTTCTACAGTATGGTAGCAACAGGGAGTATGGATCACAGCACTGTAAAACAACACTGATGTTTGTTGTTTTCATAAGACAAGATGCATATACACATAAATTAATTTGATCAAGTTTAATCTAATAAGTCATTTTCTTATTGAGAGCCAAACCAAACTAATTAACTAATTAAATTAGAAATGAACACAAACTGTTAGTAACCAGTGAAAAAGAGCAGGCTTTTAAAATGTACTAGATCAATTGTCAAGGTAATTGTGTGTTAGGCCCATTGCCCGTCTAGGTACTGCAAAGAATGTGTACTTAGGTGTGTCCTGGCATGATTTAAATAAAACACCATCTAAACAACCATCTGTATTGTTTATTTTCCTTCAGTTTCAGCAGCTACAGATAAATCAATGTAAAACCAATTCCTTGTGAAGTTTTGCTGCATTTGTAAAATAACTGGGAAAACATACACTTGGCTACAACAGAATCTCAGTCACACTAACAGGGGAAAACAAATCACATCAAATTGTATTTGTCACATGCGCAACAATAGGTGTAGTAGACCTTACTTAAAAGCCCTTAACCAACAATGCAGTTTTAAGGAAAATACCCCCCAAAAATAAGAAATAAAAGTAACAACTGGAGTCTTTGACCATTTTTAGGGCCTTCCTCTGACACCGCCTGGAATAGAGGTCCTGGATGGCAGGAAGCTTGGCCCCAGTGATGTACTGAGCCGTACGCACTACCCTCTATAGTCCCTTGCATTCAGAAGCCAAGCAGTTGCCATACCAGGCAGTGATGCAACCCGTCAGGATGCTCTCGATGGTGCAGCTGTAGAACCTTTTGAGGATCTGAAGAACCATGCCAAATCTCTTCAGTCTCCTGAGGGGCAATAGGTTTTGTCATGCCCTCTTCACGACAGTCTTTGTGTGTTTGGACCATGTTAGTTTGTTTGAAGCTCTCAACCTGCTCCACTACAGCAACGTCGATGAGAATGGGGGCGTGCTCGGTCCTCCTTTTCCTGTAGTCCAAAATCATCTCCTTTCTTTTGATCACGTTGAGGGAGAGCTTGTTGTCCTTGTGCAACACGGTTAGGTCTTGGTGTGCTTGGACCATGTTAGTTTGTTGGTAATGTGGACGCCAAAAAACTTGAAGCTCTCAAACTGCTCCACTACAGCCCCATCAATGAGAATGGAGGTGTGCTCGGTCCTCTTTTCCTGTTGTCCATAATCATCTCCTTTGTTTTGATCAGGTTGAGGGAGAGGTTGTTGTCCTGGCACCACATGGTCAGGTCTTTGACCTCCTCCCTATAGGCTGTCTCGTCGTTGTCGGTGATCAGACCTACCACTATTGTGTCATCGGCAAACTTAATGATGGTGTTGGAGTCGTGCCTGGCTGTGCAGTCATGAGTGAACAGGGAGTACAGGAGGGGACTGAGCACGCACCCCTGAGGGGCCCCAGTGTTGAGGATCAGCGTGACGGATGTGTTGTTACCGACCCTTACCACCTGGGGGCGGCCCATCAGGAAGTCCAGGATCCAGTTGCAGAGGTAGGTGTTTAGTCCCAGGGACCTTAGCTTAGTGATGAGTTTTGAAGGCACTATGCTGTTGAACACTGAGCTGTAGTCAATGAATGGCATTCTCACATAGGTGTTCCTTTTGTCCAGGTGGGAAAGGGCAGTGTGGAGTGCAATAGAGATTGCATCATTTGTGGATCTGTTGGGGTGATATGCAAATTGGAGTGGGTCTAGGGTTTCTGGGATAATGGTGTAGACGTGAGCCATGACCAGCCTTTGAAAGGACTTCATGGCTACAGACGTGAGTGCTACGAGTCGGTAGTCACTTAGGCAGGTTACCTTAGTGTTCTTGGGCACAGGGGCTATGGTGGTCTGCTTGAAACATGTTGGTATTACAGACTCAGACAGGGAGAGGTTGAAAATGTCTGTGAAGACACTTGCCAGTTGGTCAGCGCATGCTCGGAGTACATGTCCTGGTAATTCGTCTGGCCCTGCGGCCTTGTGAATGTTGACCTGTTTAAAGGTCATCCGGAACAGCTGATGCTCTCATGCGCCACCTCTGGATGAGCGTTTTTCCTGTTTGCTTATGGCCGCATACAGGTCATTGAGTGCGGTCTTAGTGCCAGCATTAGTTTGTGGTGGTAAATAGACAGCTACAAAGAATATAGATTAAAACTCTCTAGGTAGATAGTGTGGTCTACAGCTTATCATGAAATACTCTACCTCAGGCGAGCAAATCCTCGAGACTTCCTTAGATATTGTGCACCAGCTGTTGTTTATAAATATACATAGACCGCCACGCCTTGTCTTACCAGAGGTGTAATGAACACGATGGGAGACAGAGGGCTGGTTTCAAGCACAGGGCGCAGCAGGTGTTTATTTATAAAGAACCACAGGAGGAGGCAGGTAGCTGGGTCCAGGGGCAGGCAGAAGGTCATACACAAGGGGTCCAAAAAGGCAACAGTACAGGCATGGAAAAGGCTAGTAATGTCATCTGGGAGATCAGGCAATAGGTTGATAACAGGAAATCCGATAGGCTAAAGTACGGTCAGGGAATAGGCAAAAGACGTCGTTAATGAGGCAGGCAAAAACTATCATACACGGGAGGATTAAATTACGGGAAAAACAGAGCTCCAAATAGAAGTGTGTCACTAAACAAACAATACCTCACAATGATGGTGTGCAAAGAACTGAACTAAATAGTGTATGATAATGACATACAGGTGTGTGAACAGGTGATCAGAATTCAGGTGATTGGGATCTGGAGAGTGAGATGCGTTCAGGGGATCTATGTGTTTGAGAGTGTGAGCTGGAAAGTGAGCTGGAAAGTGAGCTGCGTTCAGCGGATCTATGTGTTTGAGAGTGTGAGCTGGAAAGTGGGCTGGAAATTGAGCTACGTTCAGGGGATCTACGTGTTTGTGAGTTGGAAGCAGACGTTACAAGAGGCTGCTGTTCTATCCTGCCGGTACAGTGTATAACCCGCCAGATGTATGTTAGTCATGTCATCATTCAGCCACGACTCGGTGAAACATAAGATATACAGTTTTTAATGTCCCGTTGGTAGGATATGCGTGCTTTTAGTTCATCCATTTTATTATCCAGCGACTGTACGTTGGCCAATAGTACCGATGGCAAAAGCAGATTAGCCACTCCTCGCCTGATCCTCACAAGGCACCTCAATCTCCTTCCGCGAAACCTCGGTGTCTTTCTCTTTGTCTTTTGTTTCTCTTTGACTGCTTATATTAATGCCTAGGCCACATAGCCTAGGCATTAATAATGCACCCGGCAATACGGAGAAATGGCAGAGAGCAATTACCACAGTATAACACATGAGTGGGAAAGAGAGGGGTGAAGAGAGAGGGGAGAGAGAGAGTGAGAGAAAGAGGGGGGAGAATGACAGAGAGCGAGAGAGCGGGGGAGAATGACACAGAGAGAGAGACAGAGTGAGAGAGAATGATGGAGAGTGAGAGAGCACTATGTTAATGGTTGTCTTGGTTGAAATAAAATGTCAGAGGCTCAGAGTTTACCACATGCCGCTATGACTGTAATTAAATCACAGACAAACGGATGGAGAGAGAGAGGCAACAGTCTCGTGATGGGAGGCAGGGCTTAATGTGATTTGATCACTAATGGAGAAACCTTTCTCCCAAAATGATGGGTGCTGCCAGGGTAGGCAGACTGAGCGGCCTGCCGGGTACTGGCTTGAGCCGATATTGTGGGCCATATAAATGTGTGATTAGAGTTGTGAGGTTGAGTGTGGTGGGGAGAGAGTGCTAACAGAGACAGAGTCGGGTGTGTATTAGACTGTGAGAAGAACAAGTGTGTGTTGTTTGAGAACAAATGTGTGTATCTGCGAGTAAATGTGTGTGTGCGCTCTCAATCACACTCAACGTGGCCGCAAGAAAGCAAGCCCTAATTACTGGGACGTAGGGGCAGAGCGGAGCGAGGAGAGACACTTCACAGCCCGAGAGAGAGGGAGAAGAGAGGTGTCATCTAATTAACTGACAGTACGTTTCTGCATGGTTTCTCTTTGCTGTGTTGGATTGGTCTGCATTTGCATTCCCACCTGTAACATTTCCATAACCGTCATGGAAGTTAAGATAACCACTGGTGGGGTGAGGTACAGATGATATAGGGAGAGGCAGGAGAACGAGGGGAGGGAAACAATGGGTTTTGTAATGGAGGAGAGGAGAAGCTAGGGGTGAAAGATCAAGGTGACGTAGAGATGAGGGAGAGAGGAGAAAGAGAGGGATAGGAGGAGTGAGGGGTGGTTTTGGTAGGGGGAGTCAGAAGAGGTACATGTAATGAAGACCAGAAAGGTATCCTACAAAGCAAGTTTGAGGAGTTAGCGAGGTAACTTTGTTCAACTCTGAGTTCAACTCGGGATAGCCGGTCATAAGAAAGTGGCTGACCTTCTAGCCAGCAAAATTTCTTGGGCTCCCGAGTGGCGCAGCGGTCTAAGCCACTGCATCTCAGTGCAATAGACTTCACTACAGACTCTGGTTCGATTCTGGGCTGTATCAAAACCGGCCGTGATTGGGAGTCCCATAGGGCGGCGCACAATTGGCCCAGCGTCATCCGAGTTAGGGTTTGGCTGGGGTAGGCTGTCATTATAAATAATATTTTTTTCTTAACTGACTTGCCTAGTTAAATGAAGGTAAAATAACATTTTAAAAACGAATCATTCAGAACTAACCTGCTCTGGGGCAGGCTAACTCCACTTAGCCTAAATGAAACGACTGAGCCACGAGTTGAGGACAAATTAAAACAGATGCCCTCTGCTTGCAAAGATGGCGTCATCATTCCCTTCATTTGATTAAGACGACTGATTAAATATTTTATCATTATAAAGTTTTTTTGTGTGTTAAAAATAGTAAAATATATCATATTACACATTTAGTTATTACAGAATGCATTTTAAACTTCACGCACAGTAACAATTTTGTATGACTTAATACAATTATTGTATCCATAGGAGTGGGAAAAAGGGTGCTTGTTGTTGTGCATTGATATGCACACCAAAGCCAGGGGCGGCTCACCCATTAGGGTGTTAGGGGCGGCGCCCCACTTGTGATTGGTCAGAAATTAATATATATATATATATATATATATATATATATATATATATATATATTGCATTCGGAAAGTATTCAGCTCTGGCTGGGCCACTCAAGGACATTCAGAGACTTGTCCCGAAGCCTCTCCTGCATTGTCTTTGCTGTGTGCTTAGGGTCTGAGGTCCTAAGCACTCTGGGGCAGGTTTTCATCAAGGATCTCTCTGTACTTTGCTCCGTTTATCTTTCCCTCGATCCTGACTAGTCTCCAGTCCCTGCTTCTAAAAAACATCCCCACGGCAGGATGCTGTCACCACCATGCTTGACTGTAGAGATGGTGTCAGGTTTCCTCCAGAAGTGACACTTGGCATTCAGGCCAAAGGCCCTTCTCCCCGGATTGCTCAGTTTGGCCGGGTGGCCAAAATTCTTCCTTTTAAGAATGATGGAGGCCTCTATCTGCAAACCATGACAGGTAAGTATGAGACCAAAAGGAGCAAGTGTGACACTCACGTGTCCAAAATCAGTACTCTAAGCGCTCAAGTGGACGCTGCAATGCAGCAGAATACCACCCTTAGGTACAATCTGGTGGAATTCCAGAACGGTCACACGCTACAACGTGACTAACCAACCAAGCAACCAGAGTCCGGTACTCAAAGGAGTGAAGACGATAGAAGGTTTCAGACTTTGCCCCCCTCATGTGTCCCACAGTCTTCACCTCTTGGCCATTCGGCACTGAATAATATGGCACCTCTTCGCCAACAAAGCCAAAGCTTGGCTTCTCCTCTTGGCCTTTCGGCCCCAATTTCCCCACAGGATGAAGCCTACCCTCTACGCCCGCTTGGCGCGGAACGCCTTGACAATCTCGTCAAAAATGTCCACACCTTTGACCCCGTTCCAGGTCAGCCAAACGATACTGAGATGTTCCATGCTGACATAGAGGACGCATTGGATGGCTATCCGAACACTACGGGTTCTGACAGGGTTTACCTGTTGAAGCGAATGTCGAATAGACACGTGACAAGGTTAATTTGTTTACAACAGCAACAGATGCTTAACGACAACCCTGAACTTGCCACAGCTTTGAAATTATAATTCAGTGGTTCTGCGACTCACAAACATGATAGCTCACTGGCTAACACCGTCATACAAGCTCGGAATGAACAACCACAAGCTTACTATCATAGGCATCGTTCAGCTTACTTTGGCCTACTTACTGAAACAGGAATGGAAGAGCTGTTACCATTCAAACAAATGTTTCTGTCGAACATGTATCCCACCTTCATTGCCTACTTGGGCCCTACAGCCCACGTTGGCTTGCCTATCTTACAACTCAGAGAACTTGCAAGCACAGCTTTTGAGGCAACAAAAGCTTGCAATGCTAAGAGCCCTGACAACTCGGTTTTGAAGTTTGACCAGGAGCATTCACTCCAGTTAGAGGGTGCATTATCAGGTATTGGAGCATTGGGAGACGAAGCACAACAACGGTTTCTACCACGAAACCACGATTCCAATAACCTCCGCGGTTGAAATAACTGTAAAGTACGTCGCCATCGAAACGACGACCGCTACTATCGACCTGTTCGCTACGTTCCTGCATCCAACCCACAAAAAGTGTCAGATCACAAGAGTAACAAAGGGTTAAAAGACGATCGAAACGTAGACCAATGTTCTCCAGAAGTTCCAATATGTGAAGAACTAAAGCGAGAAAAATTTGAGAAAAGGGTCAAAGATAAGTCACAAGGACTAGATGGGGAATTGCCGGACACCAGGTCCGCAGGAATTAACACCCTTAGCAAGGACGTTCAAAATCAAATTAGCCTACTGGTTAGAGCGTTGAGCCAGTAACCGAAAGGTTGCTAGATTGAATCCCCAAGCTGACAAGGTAAAAATCTGTTGTTCTGCCCCTGAACAAGGCAGTTAACTCACTGTTCCTAGGCTGTCATTGTAAATAAGAATGTGTTCTTAACTGACTTGCCTAATTAAATAAAGGTTAAATATTACGATATCTCAACACATTCAATCAACAAACCTGATTGACCATGATTTCGAGCCAGTAAATGAGCCAATTCCCTCCTTGAAGTCATGCAATACTGCAGTTGAGATGAACTTATCTTGCCCTTCGGACACTTCCGCAAGCACTGCGGCTGTCTCATTAAGAAAAACATTGAGGTGCAGATTGTACTCTGCTTCCGATGATACATCTTCCGCTTTGCGGGGGACTGTCACCCCTTACAATGACACTAATGGCGTCAGTCCCACAACTGACCCAATGATTCCCACTGGTGAAACACTTTGCGATATCACAGACAGATATCCTCGTCTCAGTTCGCAGGTACTGAAGAGGTTGCCACACGTGGACGCTGTGGTGACTGACAGGCCTCGACAGCCACTCAGTGTTTTGAAGCACAAACACCAGGAGATTTGGTTGAAAGGTTACAGCCATTCTCATAACAACGCGGCCGCTGACAACTCGTACATAGGGTCCGACCTCTTCGTTTGTGCCTCGAATACCAACATCACCTGCTGGTGGGGGGGTCCCGAGACACAAAGGGGGGGAATAGTAGCCCAGACCCATGATGAGCCTCATCGAGGCCGGTGGGGGGGTCAAGACTACGGTCAACACCGTACGAGGCCGCCAGAGCTGAAAACAAATCTAATTGTAAACTCCCCTATGAGAACAGAAGAGGAGCAGACAGGCCCCTAGACGGGGATAATATTTGAACACATCTAAGATATTACTGAGATATCCACCTCCTTTAACAAATGGCATAGTCATGCTTTGCCATGTATAGGTTCAACTATAATACAACAAGTAAAATGCTCTAATCATGTGTAGGATAATATTTCAGAATAAATCGGTAGGATAACTGTCACGCTCTGACCTTAGATATCTATGTTTTCTTTATATTTTGGTTAGGTCAGGGTGTGACGAGGGTGGGTATGCTAGTTTTTGTATTGTCTCAGGTTTTTGTAGTTCTAGGGGTTTTGTAGGTCTAGGTATTTGTATGTCTATGGTGGCCTGATATGGTTCCAAATCAGAGGCAGCTGTTTATCGTTGTCTCTGATTGGGGATCATATTTAGGTAGCCATTTTCCCTTTTGTGTTTGTGGGTTCTTGTTCTATGTTTAGTTGCCTGTCTGCACTATTCATATTAGCTTCACGGTTTGTTTTGTTGTTTTGTTAGTTTGTTCAGTGTTCATTCTTTAATAAATATAGAATGTACGCATACAACGCTGCGCCTTGGTCCGATCTTTATAACGAACGTGACAATAACTGGTCCCCTTGAGTACCAGTACCAATGCCAGCACAGTCAGTCCAGCTACAATCAGTAAGATGATTAGAGACCTCACAAGTCAAATTGCTATTGATAATAGCGACAGAGTTAGTAGTCACTCAGATTGCAACACGTGTAAGGGAATCTCCAGAACACTCTTCTGATGGTCAACACACATGCCACTAATAAATAGAACCCTCCAATCAGGAGGAAAGTTATTAAAAGTCATGAGCTATGATCACACCACGTACAACTGGTTCAGTGCTTAGAGAGTACTTCCGTCGTGAGGTTAGCTCCTCCGTGGATAACATAGCTATGAAATAGACTCCTTCATACCTACCACTGCTACAATGGTGTAAGACACGTTGACGTGTAGTAAAACTACTACAGGCCCCCTTAACATAGGTCTTGAGGTTGATATCAATTCTTACTAACCTCCAGGCATTGACCTGGAAATTATCTGACGGCGTCAGACTCATTCTGAACAGGTTGCAACCTACTAGAATACTTGGTTCTTTCCCTTGGCATGTGCGCTTATGTAAGCATAAACGCACATGTACAACGGAACATTTAATGAGGATTGATGCTCAGATCACTTAAGGGTCCGAACAAAATACCAGCCTTAGTAAAGTTGAAAATGTACTCTTAGGCCTTTTGACTCTACAGCTACAGTACTCACCAGTTTCTCCATAGAGGTCCATAGGTCATCCCTGTAGACTGCCCGAAGCTGGTGCCTTACAGCTGTAGACTTATCATGTAGTTATCAACTTAGGATTGTGCCCTAAGCAACACACCGCAAATTAGGAACGTTCTAGATATGACATTAGACAATGCCATGATAGGGTCATTTTGCCAGGACCTTGGATGTATATAGAATATAGTCCAATTAGATGATTTAGGAGTGATAACTATATTTTGTATGTCTTTCGTTTATGCTTTCATTCCTTTTCGTTTCACTTCCTTTGACACTTAGGAAGTGATAGAGCCATAAACAAAGTCCCCATACAACCATCACTAAGTGCCACAACGGCGCTCATTTGGGAAGAAATTGAATTATATATTTTGTGCGTGTGCGTGCGTTGTTAACATCTTCCTAAGTTACTGCCCAGATCTTCCAGTCTGGACGACCAGACGACGGGTCCGGAACAGCGATCCCCAACCAGGACATCCCTTGGCAGAGTTGCAAAGAAAAAGTCATATCTCAGACTGGCCAATAAAAATAAAAGATTAAGATGGGCAAAAGAACACAGACACTGGACAGAGGGACTCTGCCTAGAAGGCCATCATCCCGGAGTCGCCTCTTCACTGTTAACTTTGAGACTGGTGTTCTGCGGGTACTATTTAATGAAGCTGCCAGTTGAGGACTTGTGAGGCGTCTGTTTCTCAGACTAGACACTCTAATGTACTTGTCCTCTTGCTCAGTTGTGTAGGGCCTCCCACTCCTCTTTCTATTCTGGTTAGAGACAGTTTGCGCTGTTCTGTGAAGGGAGTACTACAAAGTGTTGTACGAGATCTTCAGTTTCTTGGCAAATTCTCGCATGGAATAGCTTTCATTTCCCAGAACAAGAATAGACTTTTAGAAGAAAGATATTTGTTTCTGGCCATTCTGAGCCTGTAATGAAACCCGCAAATGCTGATTCTCCAGATACTCAACTAGTCTAAAGAAGGCCAGTTTTATTGCTTCTTTAATCAGGACAACAGTTTTCAGCTGTGCTAACATATTTGCAAAATGATTTTCTAACGATCAATTAGCCTTTTAAAATGTTAAACTTGGGTTAGCTAACACAACGTGCCATTGGAACAGGAGTGATGGTTGCTGATAATGGGCCTTGGTACGCCTATGTAGATATTCCATAAAAAAATGCAGTTTCCAGCTATAATAGTAATTTACAACATTAACAATGCCTACACTGTATTTCTGATCAATTTTATGTTATTTTAATGGACAAAGGTGTGCTTTTCTTTCAAAAACAAGGACATTTCTATGTGACCCCAAACTTTTGAACGGCAGTGTGTATATATATATATAATTCATGGATGATGTTTTAAATGCTTGTAAAAGTGCTATAAATGTGTATATTTTCCTGTTTCTAAAATATATTGTTCAAAACATGCTGTTCAGTTACTTACTGCCCCTTAGTGACTGCCAGCAGCAGCTCAGCCTCCGTGGGCGCACAGGCAGTGCGAACGTTGCTTGGATTGTGTTGCCAACTATTTGCTTTGAGGGGGAACTGCCACAAAGAAATCGCAGGATTTCATAGCATAAATTTATATACCAGCACAAAATAAACGGACCGTCGGAGGCGCTCAAATGTGCGTCCGTTAAGTCTGAACTTCTAAGTCCGCACTAGTCTCCTCCTCCCAATGAGTCTCTGGCACTAGTCTCCTCCTCCCAATGAGTCTCTGGCACTAGTCTCCTCCTCCCAATGAGTCTCTGGCACTAGTCTCCTCCTCCCAATGAGTCTCTGGCACTAGACGGATTACTTCTGCTCCTGACTAGATCTGCTCTATCAGGTACAGATGGCGCTAAAGCAAAAAGCTAATTGTAATTAACTTATAAATAAATAATCATAACAGTCATAGGAGCCTGAGACCTGATAAACCGGACAACTACATCCAACAAGAGTTGAAGGACAGGGGGATACACTGGCTAGAACTTTCTTATCGCAGATCTGGTAGGATTTCATTGTTTCCCCCCATGTTGTTCATCAGATTCTACTGTAGGTGACAGGGCGACATGTGTGGACTAATACAGCATAAAAACGGGTGTATCACAAAGCAAGATCAAATTAATTAGCCAGCTTGAATGGGAAGTTGTAAGAAAGCATGGTGTTTTGCAATGGGACTGACATCTGTTGGTGTTACTCTCAGCACTGGGACTGATAACTGCTGGTGTTACTTTCAGCACTGGGACTGATAACTGCTGGTGTTACTTTCAGCACTAGGACTGATAACTGCTGGTGTTACTCTCAGCACTAGGACGGATAACTGCTGGTGTTACTCTCAGCACTAGGACTGATAACTGCTGGTGTTACTTTCAGCACTAGGACTGATAACTGCTGGTGTTACTCTCAGCACTGGGACTGATAACTGCTGGTGTTACTTTCAGCACTAGGACTGATAACTGCTGGTGTTACTCTCAGCACTAGGACTGATAACTGCTGGTGTTACTCTCAGCACTGGGACTGATAACTGCTGGTGTTACTCTCAGCACTAGGACTGATAACTGCTGGTGTTACTCTCAGCACTAGGACTGATAACTGCTGGTGTTACTCTCAGCACTAGGACTGATAACTGCTGGTGTTACTCTCAGCACTGGGACTGATAACTGCTGGTGTTACTCTCAGCACTAGGGACTGATAACTGCTGGTGTTACTCTCAGCACTGGGACTGATAACTGCTGGTGTTACTCTCAGCACTGGGACTGATAACTGCTGGTGTTACTCTCAGCACTGGGACTGATAACTGCTGGTGTTACTCTCAGCACTGGGACTGATAACTGCTGGTGTTACTCTCAGCACTGGGACTGATAACTGCTGGTGTTACTCTCAGCACTGGGACTGATAACTGCTGGTGTTACTCTCAGCACTGGGACTGATAACTGCTGGTGTTACTCTCAGCACTAGGGACTGATAACTGCTGGTGTTACTCTCAGCACTGGGACTGATAACTGCTGGTGTTACTCTCAGCTCAGCACTGGGACTGATAACTGCTGGTGTTACTCTCAGCACTGGGACTGATAACTGCTGGTGTTACTCTCAGCACTAGGACTGATAACTGCTGGTGTTACTCTCAGCACTGGGACTGATAACTGCTGGTGTTACTCTCAGCACTAGGACTGATAACTGCTGGTGTTACTCTCAGCACTGGGACTGATAACTGCTGGTGTTACTCTCAGCACCAGGACTGATAACTGCTGGTGTTACTCTCAGCACTGGGACTGATAACTGCTGGTGTTACTCTCAGCACCGGGACTGAAAACTGCTGGTGTTACTCTCAGCACTGGGACTGATAACTGCTGGTGTTACTCTCAGCACCAGGACTGATAACTGCTGGTGTTACTCTCAGCACCGGGACTGATAACTGCTGGTGTTACTCTCAGCACCGGGACTGATAACTGCTGGTGTTACTCTCAGCACTGGGACTGATAACTGCTGGTGTTACTCTCAGCACTGGGACTGATAACTGCTGGTGTTACTCTCAGCACTGGGACTGATAACTGCTGGTGTTACTCTCAGCACTAGGACTGATAACTGCTGGTGTTACTCTCAGCACTGGGACTGATAACTGCTGGTGTTACTCTCAGCACTGGGACTGATAACTGCTGGTGTTACTCTCAGCACCGGGACTGATAACTGCTGGTGTTACTCTCAGCACCGGGACTGATAACTGCTGGTGTTACTCTCAGCACTGGGACTGATAACTGCTGGTGTTACTCTCAGCACTGGGACTGATAACTGCTGGTGTTACTCTCAGCACTAGGACTGATAACTGCTGGTGTTACTCTCAGCACTGGGACTGATAACTGCTGGTGTTACTCTCAGCACTAGGACTGATAACTGCTGGTGTTACTCTCAGCACTGGGACTGATAACTGCTGGTGTTACTCTCAGCACTGGGACTGATAACTGCTGGTGTTACTCTCAGCACTGGGACTGATAACTGCTGGTGTTACTCTCAGCACTGGGACTGATAACTGCTGGTGTTACTCTCAGCACTGGGACTGATAACTGCTGGTGTTACTCTCAGCACTGGGACTGATAACTGCTGGTGTTACTCTCAGCACTGGGACTGATAACTGCTGGTGTTACTCTCAGCACTGGGACTGATAACTGCTGGTGTTACTCTCAGCACTGGGACTGATAACTGCTGGTGTTACTCTCAGCACTGGGACTGATAACTGCTGGTGTTACTCTCAGCACTGGGACTGATAACTGCTGGTGTTACTCTCAGCACTGGGACTGATAACTGCTGGTGTTACTCTCAGCACTGGGACTGATAACTGCTGGTGTTACTCTCAGCACTGGGACTGATAACTGCTGGTGTTACTCTCAGCACTGGGACTGATAACTGCTGGTGTTACTCTCAGCACTGGGACTGATAACTGCTGGTGTTACTCTCAGCACTGGGACTGATAACTGCTGGTGTTACTCTCAGCACTGGGACTGATAACTGCTGGTGTTACTCTCAGCACTGGGACTGATAACTGCTGGTGTTACTCTCAGCACTGGGACTGATAACTGCTGGTGTTACTCTCAGCACTGGGACTGATAACTGCTGGTGTTACTCTCAGCACTGGGACTGATAACTGCTGGTGTTACTCTCAGCACTAGGACTGATAACTGCTGGTGTTACTCTCAGCACTGGGACTGATACCTGCTGGTGTTACTCTCAGCACTGGGACTGATAACTGCTGGTGTTACTCTCAGCACTGGGACTGATAACTGCTGGTGTTACTCTCAGCACTGGGACTGATAACTGCTGGTGTTACTCAGCACTGGGACTGATAACTGCTGGTGTTACTCTCAGCACTGGGACTGATAACTGCTCGTGTTACCCTCCCCTCCCTGGAGCTTCCCTGGTTGCTGGCCTGTTCCTGGGGTGACCAGCGTTGAGAATACAAACACACCGGCAGCTACTGCTGCAGGAAAACAAGGAGCATAAAGACACTCCTGAGCAGCAAGCCACGAGCCACACGCCATTTATCACCCACCTGCTTATTAAACAACTTCGACTGGGAACAGTCGGCTGGGTCAGACATCAACTCTAGCAGCCAAAAGTGGCTTTGACTAGCAATAGCCCCCAATCTGGCAAATCCACCACCGGCTCTGTTGTCCCACCCGGTTAGACAGGGGACTCTGATTAATGAGAGATGCAATTGGGTGTTGCGATGGGGAACTGTGATTTAGAGTTCCTGCCGGGCCTGGGGCTGGCTCTACTGCCACTATTATCTCCATCCGTCAGCCAGGGCATTAGAGCCAGCGGCATTGTCACCCAGACAGAAGGGAATGTTTCAGTTACTTCTCTCTGTCTTTCCCTCCACTGAGTGTCTTTCCAAGCAACAACCGTGAGAGCTTGGGACTATAAGACTATATCTGCAAAAATATGATTGTGAGATAATTGCCTTTAAAGTTCTGAACCCTCATTGGTTTGAATGGTGTCAGTGATTTTTATCTTGTATTCTTTTGAACTTAACAACATGAATTGGGGTATTTAGAGTACTATATCGGTAAAGAACATTGAACAGAACAAGGCTATGTCAATAACTACTTTTTGACAAAAATGCAGATACAACCTTATAGTCTCGCGCTGGTTTTGAATTGTTATTCCTACAGTTGAAGGTCATTGGCTGAAACGTCGAATTGCAACAGTACGAGTGCGTTAGTGCGGCTCGATTCCTTTTCAGCCGTACAAAATGTTGAGCATGAAGTGTATCCGTGGGCTTTTCGTATTTTTCAAAACTACTTATACCCTTAGCCACCCAGGGTAAAATTAGATTAGGACTGGGGGATTAAAAATGAATGGGGAAATCCAGCCGACTGTAACAGTGAGACATTGAGGCAAGGAGGGGAAAAGCAATCAGGAGAAACCATAGCCTCTGCTGCTGGTATGGTGGCCCGAGGGGAGAAGTAGAGGAAAGGCCTGGTAGTGGGTTTCACAGGTGGGGCCGGAGTGACGTTACAGTAACAGTTACACACTTGTCTCTTTCCTCTCCTTCCTTCCTCTCTTCTCAGGCCACCAGATCTGACATGTGATTTGATATCTAGGTAGGGCCCAGGTGGGGCCGGAGTGACGTTACAGTAACAGTTACACACTTGTCTCTTTCCTCTCCTTCCTTCCTCTCTTCTCAGGCCACCAGATCTGACATGTGATTTGATATCTAGGTAGGGCCCCTATTGCCCCCCCCCCATGTTTCTGTCTGTTCTGTCTCTCCTTACCCTCCGTCCGAGGGTTCCTTGACAGACCTGGTGGTCCGTGACAGAGGGCTGAGATGCGGTGGGTCAGTTGGGGGGCCGGAGGAACATAGAGCAAGGGGGGTGGGGCACTCGGGCAATTAACAAGATGGGCCGCTGTCATTCGAAACTGGCCGACATATACGGACACAAAGGCGGGCGCCGGCAGGTAGGCATACCTTCCACATACAGAATAACATGGAGGGTACCGAGGTGAAACGTAAAGCCAGCAGAGCGTCTTAAGAAGTCTCACAGTTTCCGAGCAGACTCACAATACATGGAAACAATGTGTATATGAGAGAAGGGTGTTGAAACACTAATGGCATTGCCAGTCCTAGACTAACCATGTTAAACCAACTCATATAGCGTCCAGAATTGCATTACATTTATGACCAATGGCGTTCACCATCATCAAATCAACCCGTGAACATGCATACACCTTTAAAACAATGAACAACCAACGTTCTAACATGCTAACATGTTGAACTATGCTCCCTTTCACAATCTGTTCTTGTGAAAAGCCGAAGCCAGCTATTACAGTAACTCAGCAGGTGACATTACATTAACAGATCTAGTTTCAAACACAATTAGAGCAGATTCCCTCTCTTCCTTTGCCCTCTTTTAAGTCCAAACACACACCAAACACACACCAAACACACACGTTGGCACGGGGCCAGCTCATTCCAGACTTGTCGTTGGTACAACATACAGTATGTGGCCTGGTCATGCCAGAGAGCTTCTCCAACCAATTACCTACACAGCACCAGCTCACTGATGCGTTTAAGATACTGTGCACTGCCTCGCTGTACAACCGATCACAATGGGCTCACAAACATAGACTGTTATAGATCTCTGTGTTCTAGATAGGCTGTGCAGCCAGCCACAACGGGCCCACACAAACATAGACTGTTATAGATCTCTGTGTTCTAGATAGGCTGTGCAGCCAGCCACAACGGGCCCACACAAACATAGACTGTTATAGATCTCTGTGTTCTAGATAGACTGTGCAGCCAGCCACAACGGACTCACAAACATAGACTGTTATAGATCTCTGTGTTCTAGATAGACTGTGCAGCCAGCCACAACGGACTCACAAACATAGTGTTAGCAGTAGCGTACTAATGATACAAAATAGATTAGTTACATAACTAGTCAATACTGTACATCCTGTTGACACCCAGATGCACACAAGATCAATAATCGACAGGTAATGAGTGATATTACAAGCTAGAATTCTACTGTGTTCCTTTTCCTCACTAAAACAGCACCCAATCCACAAACTGACCATGAGTCCACATGAATCCAGAGTGTAGTTCAGTTCATTGGTATTGGATTGGGCACCCCATCATACCTGTACACACTGTTAGAAGGCCCAGCCCCCCAGCCTGACTGATGGACAGCTGGAGATACCTTAGGGGAACAGGTCATTTTGACAAGGCTGAGAGAGAGGGAGAAAACTTACAGGACGCCGGTAATGAGAAACATCACTTGGCACTGGGGCCACTGTTTGCATAATTCATGGATCCTTGCTATGGATGGTTTATTGGCACCTGTGTGATCGGTGGGTTGTGGGGCCCAGCTGGCGGCCCCTCAGTGAACACAGATCCTGTTTCAACCACCAGCCTGGCTCTTTCCAGCCTCCATAGTTATCAGCCTGGCCTGCTGGGTCAAATGCAGTTTAGCGGTGTGGGTACCACTGTTTATGACGTAGACTAAAGGGCAAGGGGACTCCACTTCAGAGTGAGGGGGACAATAGGGGAGAGTGGCGAGGATAGAGGCGGCGAGGATAGAGGCGGGGATCAACAGTGCTAAGGGGGATGACAACTGACGCAAGGTTAGAACGTTTATTTAACATTTTCGTAACATGACAAAATGTCATTACAGAAGGCTATACAGGTAACTGCCAAAATAAAGGAAAAACACACACCAAAAAAAAGTGTCTTTATGTGGCGCCAGAACAGCTTCAATGCGCCTTGGGATAGATTCTACAAATGTCTGGACCTCTATTGGAGAGATGCGACACCATTCTTCCATGAGAAATTCCATCACTTGGTATTTTGTTGATGGTGGTAGAAAACGCTGTCTCAGGCACCGCTCCAGTGTTCAGCTGGGTTGAGATCTGGTGACTGACACACACACACACACACACACACCCACACACAAACACACACCCTTTAAACCCCCTATTCTCCTTTCAGGCACCTCTTTCAAAGTCACTGAGATCTCTTCTTCCAGCCATGGTAGCCAGAATAATGGGCAACGGGGCATTTTTATTCATGACCATAAGCATGATGGGATGTTAATTTCTTAATTAACTCAGGAGCCACACCTGTGTGGAAATACCCTAATTTACTCAAGTGTTTCATTTATTTAGGCAGTTACCTGTACATGTAACAAACGTAACCTGTGACGGGTAGGATTTTTGATCAATACATTACATAAATATCCTACAATGCTTTTGACATGCATGCTCCAAGCAAGCAGAAAATAGAATACTGCTTCCTTGTGTTCTACTGCTCTGTACTTACAATCCCTTCTCCCCTGCCTCTCTCTCTTTCCTATACCCAAACTCGTCCATCATGTGTGTTCTCCTTCCCCCTCTGTCACTCTGAATTACGCTACATTAAGTCTAAATAGCCTGGGAAAGATATAAAGCCCAATAACATAGTTTCTTGAAGTGCCATTTATCCTCTCTCTCTCAAAGTAACCACATAAATACACACCATCACCATTAAACGTAGGGGCTTGATATTCACAACATACCCAGTAATAACAATATCCATGTTGGGGGAGAAAAGGCGTCGTTTCATCACCATCATCACCAATACAAGTTGTTTTTGTCATGGCTCCGTGCGCTATGCGTGTTCGTCTCAGCTAGCTGATATTTGACATTGTCATACAGCGACCGCGCGGCGTGAGTAATAACAGCCATCGCCGTCGCACGCCAGTAGAGCTCACGACGCAAACAGAGTCATTACGCAGATAAGAATGGAACAGGCCTGCTAGATGCGGTGGATCCAATGGCACAGCGAGCCCCTGCTATACGTGTTCGACGTCATTAAATGTGCAGCACTATTAAACATCCCGCTGGCAGGACTCCCAAAACAATACGTCAAGTCCATCAGTCACCTAGCTAGAAAACATAAGAGATCGGCCCCAGTGGGAAAGAGAGCCCACGGCTAAAGGCTCTCCTTTTCTAGCACCAGAGTGTTCTTCTATTAATATATACTATATTATATATACATTGTTAATATACTACTGATGTATTAGCCCGTAGAGTAGAACGAGAGGGAAAGGTGGAAACCTATACCATTGATTCAGCACAGAGATAGGATTCATATAGAGACAGGCATTCACTAACCAGAATGCAAATATGACCCTAAGTGCATAATATAGGCCCATTGAGTGCTGCAGGCAAGCACTATTTCTAGATACTAAGCCGTCTCAATAGGCTATGGTCTTCATCTCCTCTCCTTCATCTGCACTGATGTGAGAGCTGGACACGTGAAAGCACCTTCCAGTACAGAAGGAGAGTACATGAGACAAGGAGATGAAGACTATTGAGATGCACCCCAGATTGGCCCCTCTCCTCTGATGTTCTCTCCTCCCCCCTGGATCCCTGTCCTCTATTCTATGTCCCTACAAGGACTCTGTGACCTGACCTCCCTTCAGACACCAACCACACTGATACTGGAATACAGGCTGCAGGCTTGATGTTTTTAGTTATTTTCTCTTTTTCACTCTCTCTCTCTGCACAATGTGCCTGCCGTGAGCGTTAGAGGGAGAGAGAGAGAGAGAAAGACAGAAAGAGAGAGAGAAAGAGAGACACAGACAGACAGACAGACAGACAGACAGACAGACAGACAGACAGACAGACAGACAGACAGACAGACAGACAGACAGACAGACAGACAGACAGACAGACAGACGAAAGGAGCTGGAGGGATAAAAAGCAGAACAGTCAGCATGTCAGAGAAAAAGGGACAGCCAGAGCAGTGTTAGAGGGGGAGCATTGAAGTGTGTCATCCCTTTGACGTGCACACAACTTAGAGAAGAGAGCACACACCTAACAGACGTCTCCATGGACCAAGAGCGGCGCGCTGTACCCAGATAGCTAATTAACATATTACAAAAGTTGTGAAACGTTGCACAAAGGTTCTCCTGTTAGATAAAACAACAAATTAGACAATTTGTCAGGTCGCAAGTACAGTACGTCAATAAAACACATTTGCTAAGCTGATGCGTTTTGACATTAAACCCCCAATTCACGACAAGACGAGGCCATACCAAAAAGCGCTAACTAGTTAAACAAGTAAGTTCAAGCAACTCCAGAACTGTTTTCCTGAGTGTGTTGATACCTTCTGCTACAGACACTGCTCCAATAGGTCGAATGCCAAACTGTAGATACAGGAGCCCTGTTCCGATACTTGAATAATCCTTCCTTCCTTCCTTCCTTCCTTCCTTCCTTCCTTCCTTCCTTCCTTCCTTCCTTCCTTCCTTCCTTCCTTCCTTCCTTCCTTCCTTCCTTCCTTCCTTCCTTCCTTCCTTCCTTCCTTCCTTCCTTCCTTCCTTGAAGTCATCACTGAGGTTGGGTTGCTCAGGAAAGGGATGATTGCGTTCCTCAAGGAAGGGATGCATTTCAAAGGTACTTCAAAGGTACTTAACCAGGCCCTAGAAGTATCCATTGGGCACTTGGCAGTACAGTTATTACTATAGCACCTAGGTAAAAAGGGTTCCAGGCTTCACTGACACTGACTTCTGAAGGCTTTGTGAATGTGAATACTGTGTCTCAGTCAGGGAGAGAGAGACTCGGGCCTGTATTCCAGAGGCCTATTACAGGGATGCTGGATCGATAAGGGACGCCAAAAACCTCCACTTCACTGATCTCCAGATAATCGTGACATGCCGCAGGGAGGGAGGGAGAGAAAGAGGGATGGAGGGAAGGAAAGAGGGAGGCTCTCATCAAGCACGTCCATCTGACAGACAGCATGCCCATGCACGCACACTCACACGGCGCTAATGCACCATTTCCTCAGGCTGGGCCGCTGGGAGAAAGGCCCATGGTAATTATGAGGATGAAACTAATATGACAGTATGTAACGGCTTTCATATTCGTCCTCCTCCTCGGACGAGGAGAGGCGAGACGGATCGGACCAATACGCGGAGTGGTTAGTGTTCATAATGATTTAATATAACAAAACTGAACACTGAATTACAAAACAAATAAACGAAGTGCAGAAACCTATACAGTACCGTGTGGTGAAAAACACAAACACGGAAACAAACACCCACAAAACACACGTGAAACCCAGTCTGCCTAAGTATGATTCTCAATCAGGGACAACGATTGACAGCTGCCTCTGATTGAGAATCATACCAGGCCGAACACAAAAATCCCAACATAGAAAATCAACCATAGACAAACCCACCCAACTCACGCCCTGACCAACTAAAAGAAATAAATACAAGACAAAGGAAAACAGGTCAGGAACGTGACACAGTAAATATGTCCGCCTGGCCCGGCGCTCCATCTACACTAATGGAGACACAGCAGCGCGATGCTGGAGAGAAGGAATTACAGAGGAAAGCAACAGGTGACAGAGTGGACAACTGCAGATTTTTTTTCCTCCACAAATTGTCTACCTCCTTTTCACCTCCCTTCATCTCTCTATCACACATACAGGGGTGTGTGCTTAGTCCCCTCCTGTACTCCCCGTTCACCCACGACTGCGTGGCCAAGCACGACTCCAACACCATCATTACGTTTGCTGACGACACAACAGTGGTAGGCCTGATCACCGTACAGCCCAGTACATCACTGGGGTCAAGCTTCCTGCCATCCAGGACCTATATACTAGGCGGTGAGGAAGGCCCTAAAAATTGTCAGACTCCAGCCGCCCTAGTCATAGACTGTTCTCTCTGCTACCGCACGGCAAGCGGTACCGGAGTACCAAGCCATAAGACTGAGAGATAATGAAAATGAAATGGCCAC